>NW_007246875.1:92853-219748 GCF_000164805.1 Carlito syrichta
TGGGGAGCCCGGTGCGGGACCGGGTGGAGGGGGGTGGAGGCCCTCGGCTGCGCCCTTCCCCAAGGGAGAGCTGCAAGGAGGTGGAACGGATTTTTCTTTTTTTTCTTTTCTGATGAGTAAATTTAAAATCATACTTTTTTTTTCCACCTTTAAATCTTTTATTTTAAATTTGTGGGGTACAATTCAGGGTTGGGTATACAAATACTCAAGCAGGTACCCTTGTTGATGAGGTGTGCCCCCCCCCTTCCCCAGGCAGTTTCCCAGTACTGCCGATCCCACCTCCCCGCCCCCACAGTTTCCCGCTACTATCAATCCTTTTCTTAGTGTTATGATAGTTGGAACGGATTTCTTTACCTGCCTTTCTTCGCCTGAGCGGGCCTGGAATCTAATTGGTTTTTTCCGTCCTTATCATCACCATTGTCCCCCCGGTGCGCCCCATGGGTCCTCCCCCAGACTCCTGTGTAAGCCGCCCCACCCCCCATTTCCACTTCCCTTCGTGCTCGCTGGCCAGGATGGCCCTGCGAGGCCAGAACTCTTCACCCTCAGGCCAGCCTGGCCTCCTCTCACTCCTCCCCAAGCCCTCCCAGCTTTGCCTGACTTGCATAATAAATAAAGCAGAGGAAACATACTCTACTGATGGGCTGAAAGAAGAAAACTCTAGAGAAAGGGCCAAGATCCAAACAGCCAACTTGGCCAGGAGTGTGGGTTTACCAGCAGCATATTTGATATATTTAGTGAAGCAGGAGAAGAGAAACCACAGCTACCAGTTATGGAGCGCTTAGACTGCTGTCCTCTCATAAATCCTCACAACAATCCTGTGAAGGGGGTATTCTTTACTACCTTGCATGTCAGCAGCTCCAGTGTTAGTAGGCAACAAAAGCAGCATTTGAACCCTGGCCTGCTCACACCAGAGCCCAAGCATCTCCTTACACCCATGAAGAACAATGGAGGGAGATGTTATGAGTTTGATTCATTAGGTTAACAGTTGGCTAGCATTGATGATCATAGTGCCTAGCAATTGTATTGCCGAATGAACGAATCAGGTTGTTTTTAGATGGAATTCCATAGTGCCTTGCTCTGCAGATGACTCTCTGGGGGCTTACTTTGAACTCTGTTCATGAACCTCTTCAGTTGTCCACATACTATTTCCTAGGACAACGCATTTCTCCAGATCTCACTTTTCATTACCCTGAAAGTGCCATACTCCTCTTAGACCTGCAAGCCTTTTGACAGGCTACCCGTTTTGCCTAAAATTTACCTGTTCCTCTTTCAGTGTTCCCCCTTGCCAGTCTACCTCTACCCAACCTTTTGCTCAAACCAAAAACCTAGGGATGTTTGCATTACTGCTCTGCTCCACTGCTATCACCAGTTGTGATCATAAATCTTAGTAAGAACACGTACCCATCAACAAGTTCTGGTTTGCAGAAAAAATTTAGAGCAAACTTGGGGCATTAATAAATATATTGCTGGGTGTGGTGGTTCACTCCTGTAATCCCAGCACTTTAGGAGGATCAGTTGAGGCCAGAAGTTCAAGACCAGCCTGGGCAACACAGTGAGACCTGATCTCTTTTTAAACAAAATTACCCAGGTGTGGTAGTGTGCACCTGTAGTCCAGTTACTCGGGAGGCTGGGGCAGAAAGGATCGCCTGAGCTCAGGAGGTCAAGGCTATAGTGAGCCACAATCTTACTATTGCCCTAGAGCCTGGGCGAAAGAGTGAAACTCTGACTCGAAAAATTTTAAAGAAAACAAAAGAAAAAGGAAATAGAAATTTAAGTCTAGATGGGAAGGGTGTCTTGGCAGGATATACAAGTGTGGGAGCTTTGGCCTGTGTCAAAGTCATTTAACTAAGCCTGTTTCAAAGAGAGGGTCTGACTAGTTCCTTTAAAATTTCAGGATACTCTCCTAGTATCCCAAAAAGCTCTGAGTTTGGGATCAGCTGCAAACTGATAATAGTGAATCATTAAGGGATGTAATAGGGAATGAAGAGCTATCAAAAAAATTTTTTATCTGGGTTCTGAGATCTGTCCATACCAACATCATGAGACAGCTTTGGGGTCAGACCTGAGCCATTAACTTGCTGTGAGAGCCTTACAATTTCTCTAACTTCTCTATACCTTCGTTTCTCTGTAAAATGGAGCTAGCTCCCTTGCAGAATTGTTGAATTAAGTTTGAATATATACATACACATGTGTGTAGGCAGGTGAAAACAGAAAATAAATAAATCAGGTGTCCTTCTACTGTGAGATTCTTCCCTCCCCCAAGTCCAAAAAGACTAACACAAACTCGTATTGGACCAATTAAATATCTGCTTAAGGAGGCAAGCTACTTGCCCTCAAGGAGTATTTCTCATTTTTTAAATGTGTTTTACTTATTAAGAAAACGCTCTTCCTAGCTTAACTGAAACCCCAAATTATTTATTTTATGTACTGACAACATCCAAATCAAATAACCCCTTAAATCCTAAACATTCAGCTTTTGTTCAAGAGTCTGTGGAAAAGTAGGCTTTGTATCAATACAAAGGCAAGTAATCTACTCTTACTATGAAGCAAGTTTCAGAGAGGAACTGCGTTGCAGCCAGGAAGGTGATTCCAACATTCCCAAACGCTTCTGGCTGAGGACTTCAGATTTTGTTTGAAACAGATTGTCAGAATACCAAACACACTTTATTCAAGTGGAAGTACAAAAGCACATTCCTAAACCAAATGTATACATGTGACTTTTACATATTCTGCCTTTTAGGGATTACATAATCCTGTTTCAGTCACCATAGGTGACTATTGGTCTCTATAAGTAAGGGTATACATGTTTGATAGGGAAAAAAAAACATGCATTTTTTTCATTTGCTTTTACATTATAGATTAATTCATTTACATATCAATTTCACTTAGAACATGTTTAGAGCAGTACCTTACTTTGAAGATATCCTATTGCAGATGGCAAAGTATAGTGGCAGAACTATCCTAAAGGTTAGCCACAAGAGACTTACATGTGAGCAATACATTTTTATATACTTGTTGAGGATCCTTAGTGACTACAACATCTGAACTATGAAAGCTCAATTGCTGAACTGACAACTAGAATTTTAAATAACACTTGTCTTATTCACAAAATGTTATAAAGCTTAAGATGGAAAAACATAATAAAATGCTTTGACATCACCTAAAGAATTATGAACTCTTGCTAGGTATATGATGGTGGCCCTGAACTCTGGAGCCAACATTTTTTATCACTTTTACCAATCAAAAAAGCCATGTTTTTTAATATGGCCTGTAGACTCCATTAAATTACAAAAATGTGGTGATAATCATACACAACCCCCCACACTTCAAATACTGTCCTGGATTGATGAAGGGACATGGGGGGGATAGGGGATCCAAAGAGATAAATAAGCAATTCTAGTGGTTAAAATTTTACCAGGAACAGACTGCCACTTTCTTGAAATATCCTCTAAACATACTACATAAGAAAAGCATCATGTTTACTGGAAGGCTGCATTCCCTTATGATGCTTGATTTTGTTGTATGTTCTTTATGTTTGCCCTATCAAAAACAGACCTGAGCATTTTGCTGGCCTTAGAGGTATATAAAAGAACTCTAAACCTAGGCATGCAGAATAGGCACTGAATGAACGTATAGTTAGCCACCAGGAGTCATCATTGGCTCCCTGATGTCCTGTGGATTCAGACAAGGCAGCTAAGAATTTGGGTGTCAGTTGAAATGTTTAGCTACCTGCCACAAACTCAGGAGACAGAATCCTTCATACTTATAGCTGAACTGGATGTGGAAATCCAATTCTTTCTTTTTTTTTTTTTTTTTTTTTTTTAAAGATGCTTCACCTTAGGAAAGACATCAGACCAGCAACATCAAGTAGGGACAGCATACCTGCTGGTGAAAAGCTTAAATCTAGAGGAATCTATCATCTAAAGGTGCTTAAGAGAATGGAGAAGTCAACAGGAATTCAAGTGTTGTCATTGTAAAGGAATACAACAATGTAGCGTCCTTAGAAAAGAGCAGGCCTAAGCATCTATTTTGGCGAGAACCTGGGCAGAGAACAGCCGAAAAAGCGAAATGAGTTACTTTCCAGAAGCTGGTATGTTTAACACTAACACTAGCACTAACAATATCTTACAAGAACCGATTTAAAGAAAAATAAAAATGTTTATAGACCATATTAAAATAAAAATAGCTTAAATGAGTTATATAAATAAAATATACAGACATACTTAGAACACTTACATTAAATAAAGAAATGCTATGAGAAAACGGCACTGTATTCAACCTCAGACCAAATTCTTAACAAGGAAAAAGATTAGGACTATACAATTTCAGGAACAAATAATCAAAGTTTCCTCTCTAACATTTTGATGTTGGGTAAAGCCTAAAATATGTATTTGCCATTATATCATATTCTCGTCTGCAATGGATTTCTGATGACAAAAACTAGATGAACTCCTACTGGAAGATTTGCCACATTTACTGCACTCAAATGACATCTCTTGGGTTCAGACTCTTATGTTGAATGGGCACTGCGTAATGACTGAATGTCTTCACACACATACACATTTATTACACTCATAAGCTTTCTGCATGGCATGAGTCTGATACGTAAAAAGGTAGTTTCTTTGACTGACGGCCTTTCCACATTCATTTCAGCAATAAAATTTTATTACAGTATGAATTAGCCAAATATGACTAAGGTATGAAAATAGCACGAAGAATTTACCATACTCAATACATGTATAGATTTTCTCCCTGGCATGGGTTTGCAGGAGTTGAACAAGAGTTTAGCAGTAACATCTTTTCTACATTCATCACGTTCGGAGGTTTCTCCCTGGTGTGATCATCCGACGCTGAGCATCAGATCAGCTATGACTGAAGACTTTACCACGTTCAGTACATACATGATTTCTGCCTGGTATAACCTCTCAGATGTTGAATGAAGCCTGAACTTGACTAAACGTCTGTGCACGTTCATTACATTCATAAGAGTTCTCTTTGGTATGAATTCTTTGATGTTGAACCAGGTGTGCCCTCTGACTGAAGTTATTTTCCCATGCATCACAATCAAAGACTTTTTGTCTGGTGAGGACTTCTTGTTGCAGGGTAAGATCTGAACTATGACTGAAGCCGTCCTCATAATCATTGCATTCGTATTTCTCTCTCTTATGCATTTTGTGATGCTGAATAAGGCATGAAGTCTGACTGAAAGCTTTTCCGCACTCGTTACATTCATGTGTTTTCTCTCTTGTGTGAATTCTTTGATGCTGAGTAAGATGTGAATTCAATCTGAAGTCTTTTCCACATTCATTACACGTATATGGCTTTTCTCTGAAACGAATTCCTTGATGTTTAATATAGGCCAACCCACATTCATCATACTTACAGGATTTCTCTTCATGGTGGATCCTTTGATGTTCAACTAAGTATGAAGTATTACAGAAGTCACTACCACATACAGTACACTTACAGGGCATCTCTCTATGAATTCTCTGATGTTTAGTAAGGTGTACACTACGACTGAACACTCTTTCACAATTGTTACACTTATAAGATTTGGCTCTGGTATGAACTTTCTTATGCTGAATTATGCCTGAGCTTGGACTACAGGACTTATCAGATACTTCACAGGATTTATCAGACGCTTCACATTTATAAGGTTTTTCTCTAGTGTGTATTCTCTTATGTCGACTAAGACTTGAGCTCTGACTGAAAGATTTTTCACATTCTTTACATTTATAAGGTTTCTCTCTAGTATGGATCCGCTGATGTCTAGTAAGAGCTGAGCTCTGATGGAAGATTTTCCCACATGCATCACATTTATAAGATTTCTCAGTGTTGGGAATGCTCTCCCATTTATTAAGGTGGGAGAGATCCATTAAGCTTTCCTTATGTTCACTACTCTGAAAATTCTGTGATAGATTTATATGTTCATGTTTACCAGCAGCTGAATTCTGGTTGAAGCTCATGTCGTACTTATCACTGTCATCAACATTTTGTATTCTAAGAACTCTCTGATCTGTATCAATGGTAGAGTCCAGATTGAAGCTTTTTTCAGGTTCATTACATTCACTGTTCTTCTCACCGGTGAAGGTTTCCTTGCTGATTGTTATCTGCCTAAACTCTCTCTCCAGGAAGAGAAATTTCTTTAGAATTTCCTGAAGCCTTTCTAATCTGTCCTCAGACTTACACACTTCTCTAGTCTCAGGAACTTGAGCAATATTCTGTTTGAGTCTTCCTACTCTCACTCTGTGTGAATGTACTTCTTCCGAAATTTTCTTAGGAATCAACAGCTTGTTCTCTTCTCTGGTCTCTCCATCTAGTACAATATACAAATAGAAAATGCAAATGTAATCTGTACCCTGTGCTTAAAAAAAGAAAATGCAAAGATATGAGAAAACTAAACAATGTATCTATGAGGATAAGTGAAGTTTATTTACTCTGAAAAACAGGCACAAAATCTCAATAGCAGATGTAAGGGCATGAATAGGAACAATGAGATAAAACAAGACATGTTCAACAGAGTAAGAAGATAACCAGTTGGGGTCCCCAACCCCAGGCCATTGGCTGGTACCAGTCTGTGGCCCAGGCCACACAGCAGAAGGTGAGCGGCAGACAACCGAGCAAAGCTTCATCTGTATTTATAACCGCTCCCCATCATTCACATTACCACCTGAACTCTGCCTCCTGTCAAATCAGCACTGAAAAGCCTGCTTCCATTTCCAACATTCTATCTTTGTGAAGCAGGGTTTTCAGCAGTGACAGCAAGCAAAACAAGATTATGGAGAAGACTGGACATATATGCAACACACTTCGGGTGTCACTGGCTCCCATCACCCCCAGATGGCACCATCTAGTTGCAGAAAAACAAGCTCAGAGTTCCCAATGATTCTGTATTATAGTGAGTTATATAATTATTTCATTACATATTACAATATAATACTAGAAGAGATAAAATGCACAATAGATGTAATGTGCCTAAATCATCCTCAAACCATCTCTGGTCTATGGAAAAATTGTCTTCCACAAAACTGGTCCCTGATGCCAAAAAGGTTGGGGACCACTAAGTTAAGGTATTTTAAAGGCGATAATAAGAAAATAATTTAAAAGAATTTTAGATAAGCAACTTGAATAGGGAACTAACATCACTTGTACATAAGGACTAAACAAATAAAAAGGGTTAACAAGTGAAGGGAAAAGAAAGAGCTCTCCATTCCAGGACACAGACAGAGCTGTTCACTTGTACTCAAAGCAGCTACAACTTAGCTCAACAAATGGACTTTACTTCTCTACTAATTGCATCAGATTGATTCTACCTTACTCACCTGAGCAGTCATCGCTTAAGACTTCTCTATTCTTAGTTTCCAAATCAAAGACCTGTAGATCTTGTTCCAGCTGTGAGATTCCATCAGGCTTGGATATTGGAAATCCTGCTCATAAAGAAGGAAATGGGATGTGGCAATTTATCCCCAGATGTTACACCAGCCACTTTTTCTTTTAACTACTGGTTAATAGAGAGAGAAGGTAAGTTCTGAGAAGACATTTATTAGAAAGCTGGAGAATGAGGAATACAAACATCTTCTACAAGGAGCTCAGATTTGTGCTCTAGAAAGAAGTGTGTTAAGGAGCAGGTAGATGACTTGGGAGCAGAAGTATTCATTTAAACATTATTCAGATAGGAGAATTTGTGCATGGTATGTTATCATTACTACTCTCCATCTGTTACCTAAAGATCAATCTTTGTATTAGTCCTAGTCTACAAGTATCAAAATGAAGATCAACAAAATATAATTTTGCAGGACCGGATAAAGGTGAAACCCAAGCACCAGCTGTATAGTGAGCTAGCCTGTAACAAAACAATCAATGAAAACTAAATAAAAATTTCAAAGGTGAATCTCAAGAAAAAAATTACTTTCAGTGTACATGAGGTAACAAAGAATAACATGACACATATTTACCCAGTAGGTCATCATTATTTATTCAATAAACATTTATGAAGTGCCTCCTCTATGCAAAGTATAAAGGGGATATAGAGCCCAAGCAAAAGAACCATCCCAAGGGCCTCACACTCTAGCTACAGAGACAGCTATAAACAAACTATAATAAGATATAGTAAGGAAAGGGCAATAAAAGTACATCTAAGTCTGGCACGGTGGCCCATGACTGTAAACTTTGGGAGGTGGAGACAAGAGGACTGCCTGAGCTCCGGGGTTCAAGACCAGCCTGAGCAATATGGCGAGATCTCATCTCTACAATAAATCGAAAAATTAGCCAGGCGTGGTGGAACATCCCGTGGTTCCAGCTACTTGGAAGGCTGAGGCGGAAGGATCGCCTGAGCCCAGCAGGTCGAGGCTGTGATGGCCATGAGCAAACCACTGCACTCCAGTCGGAGTGACAGAGTGGAACTCCTACTAAAAAAAAAAATTAAAAAGTAAAAAGAAGTGCATCTTCACATAAAATGGTCTTTTTATGGCTTGCATACAGGCTGCTTGGATCTAAATCTCTTTTATTTTTTGTTTTAAGTTTTAAAACAGAGTTTATTAGCAAGAAGAAAAAAAGGGAAAAGGAAGATTCATGGCAGAAAGACCTGCCGTAGGCAAGTTTCTCAAAAAAGAAAAACTGCTCTAAATCTCTTTTAAAGCAAAAGCAACAGTCAGTCTGCTTCTGAGGAGGCAGAATTTTGATACCATTAGTATCAAAGGGCAATTTTTATGTGTGTTCAGGCCAGAAAGTTTGCAGTAGCCCACATACAAGGTCTAGCTCAAACCTCTCATCTCAAAAAAACCTCTCTCCATTTACTTAATATCTATGAAATTTATTATTTGTTCCTCTTATTCTGACATGTCACTAGATAATGGCATTTATATGGACATTTTAAAACAGTGGTTTCAGGTATCACCATTCCTACCTGATTTATAAACTCTGACAGCAGGGATCATGTTAACGTGTACCTTGTACTTCTGTTGATTCATTTACTTAACAGCTACTTATCAAGTGCCAACTTGTGCCCAAATGTCAATGTATTAACAGCTACCCAATTTTATAAATAAAGGCAATGAGACTGAAAATATGATAAGCCAATAGCTGTTATCTTGGGATCCCATGAGAGCCTATGAGCAAGATCAGAACAGATATAAAAACTGTGTTTTTCAATTCCTGCTAGACATTAATAAGTCAAATCTTCTTTTGGACATTTATTTAATCAAGATCCCCCATGTCAAATAAAGTAGTTCTGTTAAGTTTGAAAAACAATGTTAGTGTGACATGAGGCAACAATATTGTGCTCAGATTTCCAATAACATGATTTGCAACTTTTAACTCTGAAATATTTAAGGTGTTTGTCAGTGTCTGATATTTCAAACAAATCTTGATTATTTATTGCATATTTACACTTACAATGCATGTACACAACAAAAAAGGTGGTCTTCATATGGGATGAGGGGTTTGATTTTAGACTTGTGTTTAAGGTACTGTAAAAAAATATATAAGAGAAAATGTCTAGCAGGCAGTCAGAGAAACAAGATTATGGTTTAGAAGAAAGAATATTTGAGACATCGAATTAAAGTCATCTATATCATCACTATCATAAAAATATTAAGGTTTACTAAGCACCTGATAGGTGCAAACTACCATGCCAGGAGCTTTCCAAGTTTTCATTAATTTACTACTTACCGTAACTTTACAAGGTAGAAATTACTATTGTACCCATTTTACAAATGGAAATACGGAGATCCAGAGAGGTTAAGTAACTTGCCCGAGGTTACAATAACTGGTGAAGCTCATTTTCAAACTCAAGTCTTACTTCAGAACATGACTCTTAAACAATATACTAGTAAAAGATAATAGTTCTGAATGAAATCCATCCCTTCCTTGAAATTACATACAGAAACAGAAGCATATAAGTTTTCTTGCCATTGACCTGAATGCCTTTTTCCTAAATTAATTCTCAAGCCTCTATGCTTTCAAAATATGCAATTGCTTTACATTTTTCCTGTTTAAAATTAAAGTTTTTATTCTATTTAAATTTTGAGAGTTTTCTAATAAGATTTATTTTAATCTGATCTTCAAAATAACATTTAAAGAAAAAAGTAAATAAATAAATAAAATAACATTTAAAGTGTAACTTATTTAGTTTGCTGAATTTACCACAGTTGTGCTAAGATTTTACCCATTTGGAAACTTCTACTTTTTTTCCTGGTCCTTAATACACAAATAAAATTTCTCCTTTGCAGTATCATTCTTTTGTAGATACCTGTTATACTGGAATGTATCCCTAGATAGTTTTACTTCTTGAATGCATGTCCTCTCTGGTCCCAACCCGTATAAACTAGCCTGTATGTCCAATTTATCATGGCATTTTGAATTTTTCTTGTCATTGGAGTAAAGACAATCCATTAAAAATATTAAAAAGCTCCACACATGGTTGGACTAATTGTCTGAAAGGCATAAAATAGTGAAAAAGAAGCTGGGCACAGTGGTTCATGCCTGCATTCCCAGAACTTTGGAAGGCTGAGGTGGGAGGGTATCTTGAGCCCCGCAGTTCAAGACCAGTCCGGGCAACATAGTGAGACCCTGTCTCTATTTTTTTTTTAATTAAAAAATTAAAATTTTAAAAAAGTGAAAAAGATCACGGGCTTCAGAGACAAATCTAGGTCCCAAACCTACGACTGATCCTGTAAAGGTCACTTAATTGCTCTGAGCCTCAGTTTCCTCAGATATAAAGTAGGAGTAATGTCATCTGCTCACAGAGTTATGGTAAAGATTACATGAGATACATACAGTACCTCATAACAAACTGGCTGCTCAGTCAGTTGTAATGGCTATGACAGTGGAAAACATTCTGTGCAAAATTACTATTGTCCTATAAAACATCAGGCTCAAAAAGCAAGAGGTATGTGCCAAGCATTCCTGATCCACCAGCCCACTTAACATCAACTAGAATTTTGACAAGTATGTTCCTAATGCCATCATCTAATAGGTCACCTGCGAAATGTAACCCAACCCCCTCTCTGGGTCTTAACCTCTGGCATTAGGTCATAAGTAAACTTCCCAATTGGTATGACCCTGCAGTCAGTTGTTCACACTCATCATTGACAGAGTATGCTTCTTTTTGAATTCGATAATGAAAATTGCTATCTACTTTTTCAAGAGATGGGTCTCACTCTGCCACCTAGGCTGGAGTGAAGTGGCGCAATCATAGCCCACTACAATCTTGAACTCCCAGGCACAAGTGATCCTCCCAAGTAGCTGGGACTACAGGCGCATGCCAACATGCTTGGCTAATTTTTTTTTGTTTTGTAAAGACAGAGGGTCTCACTAGGCAGTCCAGGTTGGTCTTGCTGGTGTCAAGTGATCCTCCAGCCTTGGCCTTCCAGAGTACTGGGACTATAGGTGTGAGCCACCACCCCCAGTCTTGTTACCTACTTTTTTACTCAGTTGTTTACCCTGTGTATTTACTACTACAGTGAAAGTATTTAACGAAAAGACCAAAGTTCTAATGCCAGTGACAAATACAATCAGAGCTACTGGAAAAAAGATGTGAACTGGAAAATATGACTTAATTATAAAGTCTTATTTTGCAACCCTAAACAGTAAGTTTATTATTAATAAATATGCTTATTATTAATATAAATTTCAAATGGAGTCTGCCAAACTCACAAATATGAAAATGACTTCCCAAAGACCGTAAAAATAATTGCTAAGAAGATGCTGCTGGCTTGGTCATAAAAGTAAGCTGAGTAAGAAGAGGGTTTCTTGCACGTATGTGTGTGTGTGTGTGTGTGTGTGTGTGTGTGTGTGTGTGTGTGTGTGCGCGCGTGCGCGTGCCTGGTATGTATGAGTGTGCACACATATCCTGTGTGTGGGCAGAGATGACAGGAAATGAGATAAAGGTCAGTCTGTGGCATTCTGTGTTATTGGACTTCATTAAGTTGCTACAAAGTTTCTTTACTCCAAAAAGTAGACAGGTTAATTTGGAAATTCTGTAATTAATAGGCAAAATTAACAGTAGTTTACAATTATATGTATCACTTTACAGTTTACAAAGTTATTAAATAGACATTCATTTCGATGCCCTGAAATAAAGAAATTTTTTTGCCCTCCCTTTCCCCCTCCATCAAGGACAGAGTTAAGGGACACAACCAGGAAAGGTAATATAAAGGCATCAATCTGTACAGTGCCACAAAGAGTAAAGGGGAGGGAGGTAGGACCTTGAAGAGGGCAACGGGACTTCAAGGAAGGAGAAAACCAGAATGCTAAACAGTAGGCTAGCCCAGGGTCCCAGGAGACTTAGGCAACATAAGGGGCAGGTCGTGTTCACTACATAAAAGGAGGGGCACACAGCATTATGTTCCACATTCTAAAACAATATGAAAAGACTATAACTGAAGATCTGAAGTTGAACTTTGTGGTTTCTCAGAACACAAGCAGATAACCACCAACCATGGTTTCTGAGTGAACTGGGTTCAAAGTGCATCTGGTTGCAACAGAGGGCTAGACATTCAACAAAGGTCACTTGAGGAGCTGCAATTTTACATAGTGGTGGCATCCTGGGGAGCTTCTACTCCATCAGTCAAGTTTAATATGTTACCATCGTGGAAAAGGAGTTTCCGAGCAAGGACGAGCAATATCGATGGGAAGCCGATATCTGGGCCATCTCTTGGAGATTCCTGCTGTAAGAACTGCAAGTGTTTCTCCAGAGAAAGCACTCGCCTGGGTATGACTCAGGGCCGGGCAGGAATTCACACTATGAATCCGGGAGGTGGGAAGGCGGAGAAGTATGCCTACAAAGAGCCAGGAATGGAAAACACACTAAAAACCTTCCCAGTGGGCAGGCTGCCTCCCCATGGATAAGAAGACCTCTTGAATCCAGAGCAAAATCAGGAAGACAAAACAATGCCCTGGATGCCACCAGCATAGGCAAAGCCAAAGGGGGGACAAAAAGTGTGATTAAATACATGTATATAGAAACAGAAGAGTGCAGAAGCAGAAAAAAGTGAGAGAGAGAGAGAGAGAAAGGAACAATGCTCACTCACATCAAGGGGGCTGCCACAACCCTTACTGATGAGACTCAGTAGCACTCTGTTGCCCAGTCCCAGCTGCCTACTGTACTATTCAAAATGACAAGGGAGAGACATGGTTTAAGAAGTAACCCCACCTTAGTGTGGGATAAAAGTATGAGACTTCTGCTGTCCTGAACGTGTTTACTTGGGATTACCATCTGGGTGACTCACTGAAATGTGCTCATGTCTTGAGTCATGTCTTCAAGTGAAGTCTCTCAAGTTCTGCCTGCGTGGAGACAAATCTGTGGATCTTAAGAGGTGAGGGACTACTCAACAAGAAGAATTTTAGCCTATCATTAAAAGAGGCATTTCTTCTTCTTACAAAAATGGGAAATTCTCAGATATAGGGGTACTGCTTGGGGCTTGGGAGGCCACGCTAGAGTCTCTCCTATAAAAAAGGAAAAGACAGGGAAGGTAAGAACTCAGGCAAAGCACAAGATAGTTTTCCTTTCCTAATAGGGAACAGATGCCCCACAAAAGCAGGAAATATGAACTGGGCATAAGAAGTAGAATGTCTCCCCATGACACCCCTAAAGAAATCTTAACTACCTCTCCCCGAGGAGATGACCTTACAGAGGATTCAGAGGTTCTAAGACCTGGAATCTAAGCCATACTTTACTGACCTTCTCAGATACCTCTTACCTATGCAGAAACAAGAAGGAAAGAAATCCAAATAGGTAAATTGTATAATAAGGAAGTCCTTACCCAGTGAGACCACGTTCCCATAATTCTCTAACATCACTTCTCTGTAGAGGTCCCTCTGAACAGGGTCCAGGTATCCCCATTCCTCTCGAGTAAGGTGCACAGCCACATCCTCGAATGTCACAAACTCCTGAAATAACACATCCTGGCTACTCTGGGGAATGAGACCACTGTGGCACCACAGCCAGAGAACGAAGACAATAGAGAGGGTATTCAGTGTGTATTTATGTTGGGGAGGAGGGAGAACAGATTAGAACCTAGGGAGTAAATCCCATAACCCTTAAATGCCTATAACTGCCCGTCACAGAACCACGGACAAAGAAGGAACAGTGTTTGCTTGTGGCACTGGGGAGATGGGAAGGTGGTCTGTGTGAAGAACAGGTCTCTGAAGAGGATCAGTTCCCCAGCTGGAATCTGCTATTGGGAAAAAAAAAAATTCCAGGCAAGGTCTACAGGTAGAATGAGAGAGAGGCCACACTCCATCAGCAGCAATAGTCCCTGAGGAAAAGCAGAGGGTTCCTCAGCTCACCTGGTACCTGGCTGTCAGGAGCGCAGCTGCCTGGTCTGGGCTTCCCTCGTGGGGAAGAGCAGGCACCTGGGGAACAGGTGGAGCTGAGGGAGGAGAAAGGAGCCAAGAGTGAGAGTAGCTCTTCCCCAGGGCTCCCTTGCAGAAGAGGCCTGTCTTGCCCAAGGGGTGTCAGTGGGACCCTCCTTCACGTCAATATTCTAGTAAAAATAATGAACATCTATCAGATATCAGGTATGTCTACCCTGCTTCTTCTCAGCACTTGCATGCCCTATTTACACATGTTTAGACCTGCAATGCAGGACTTTATTATGAAATCTCGTATTTCACTTTACCCTCATCACATGACAGTCTTCTCACACAAAGGTAAGACTATACCTGTTTTGCAGATGGGCAAAGCAAAGCATAACGACTTGTGGTAACTTGTCCAAGGCCAGCGTTATTCAGCAGACTTCTGACCCTTTCCCAGACACTGTTCTGTAAACTGCGTTAAGCCTTTCTCTTGTGAATTATCTCTGCAGCTGGTGTGTAAGACCCCCAATAACAAGGAATTGTCATCTATTTCCACACAATCTTTTTCACGTTCCCACAATGTCCCACAGCACTCTACACACTGTGGCATTCAATCTGTATTGCTGACACACAAGTTATTTCAGGCATCGGAGCTGGCCACAAGCAATCTAAAACACAGTTCTTAAAAAAAAAAAAAGAAAAAGACCAACCTACCTATACAAAACATAAGAATGTGACTGTACAATCAAAATGTAATTGTGTATACATTCACACCAGCATGGTGCTCAACCAAGGAACTAAATAGTTGCTCTCCTGACAAAAATTAGATTCGTGACTAACACTGCAGTTACAACAGAATGGCAGGGAGCAAAGGAAAGAGAAACTAAGAGAAGGGAAGAGGGAGAAGGGAAAGGTCCTGTAATAAGAGGAAGTGAGAGCCAGGCAACGACGTGTGAGATGGGGCAAAAGTTGCCTATCTTAGTAATGATTCTGGATGTGGTAACAGGGATGAAGTGAGGGGTGTCTGAAGTAAAAACAGCCAGAGCTAAGTGTGTGACTACCGCTCTGCTTATTAAAGAAAGACACTGTCCTTAATAGAGGGGCCTGGACCAGGACCAAACTAAGTCACATCTGTCTCTCTCTTCCAGTTACCCCTCTAGAGCCATCTTCTTATTCAAGTTCCTGGCCTCTCTCATACCAGGCCTGGGAGCCCGCTCAGGAGCCCCTCAACACTCCCATTCTCCCGGATTTAAGTACTGTCTCTGCCTTACCCCCGGTGAGTCCCTGTTCCATGTCGGTGTCCTGCAGGAACTGAGGCTCTGGGGACAGACCCTCAGACTGGGCCTCCAAAGACGGAAACTGGACCCCTGGTGATCCTGCTGCTTCCTGGGCCGATAGTTCCTCCATCACTGTTCTGGAGGACAATAACCATCACTGCGAGGTGAGATGAAGAGAAATTACTGTAATAAGTTAAAACATCCCATCATTTTCTATATCCTCGGGACTTAGCAGAGCATCTTACACACAGTAGGTAACCAATAAAAATCAGTTGGTAATGATTAATCACCCAAAATAATGGGGTGATTAAAGAAAAGAATGGACATTATTCCGTTTCAAATACTTAACAACTAAACCATAGGATCTAGGTATGCAGGTTATTTATACCCTTCTAATTTGGCATCTCAGGTTTTTTTTAATCAAACTGCAATTTAATAGTGTAAAGCTTTTCTGTGGAGCATTTAAAATGCTTAAAATGTACAACCTTCTTTGGAGCCTCAGGTTTGGGCCCTGAGAAAAATGCTGGTTATGATTCCTCATTGTTTTTAAAAAGCAGGCCCCTTAGGAATGACTTAGTAACGCTCGGCCAGCCCGCTCTGGATTACCAAATGGGCTTGACGAATAATAAAACCCCACTTTGAGGTCAGACTCGTTCACTTCCTCAGACCGAGGTAACACAAGGAAGAGCTGCGATTCAAACTGGTTTGACTGGTGCCCTTCAAACCCAAGGACGTGACAGGGCTCCGTCCTCCTTCCACAGCCCTCGGCAAGGGCCCTCGCCGGCTCCTCGCTCGGCCCTCAGAAGGCCTCGCCCGGGCTGCCCTCCTCCCGCCTCCCTCCTAGGCGAAGACACGGTACCAAAACGTCTAGGCGGGCCATACAGACCCAGCTCGCACCAGGGCACGGTCACCGGGTCCGGACGGCAGGGGCCTCGGTCTGCGGGGCCAAGCAGGCCGGAAGAGAAACAGGCCCTCGCTCCCGGGCCTCCACGCGCTCCTGGGGAAGGGAACCGCAGTCGGCCGGGGCCGGACGACCCCTCCGCCTACGCGGGGGTAGACGAAACAAGTGGTCGCCCCACCGCGACCCGAGAACGGCTTCCGGGCACTCACCCGAGCGGAGGGGCGGGCCTGGCAGCCGTCCCGTCGCAGACACGCTCGCTCCCAGGGCCACAGCCGCCTGGCCCCGACCGCTCTAGACTGCGGGGAGGCTGACGCTTCTCGGTGGCGCTTCCGGCGGGGGAGGGCAGGCCCCGGATGAGGGCGCCGGATGAGGGCCCCGGATGAGCGTCCCGGCTGAGAACCCCGGATGGGAGCCCGGCTTGAGAGCCCCGGATGAGGGCTGCGGGTTAGGGGTCCGGGCCGCGCGTTCTGGGCCTTCCGAGCTTCGTCCGTGTCGCTCTTCGGCGTCCTTTTCCGCTTCCACCGCCCTCCCCGCTAACCTGCTGAGCGTCTCTAGCCGTTGTGCCAGTGATGATCGCGACCGACGTCGGGAAAGCGTCCCCTGGGTCCTTGCCTGACGCCAGCCGACCCTTGCGACCCCTAGCGGGGAGGTGGCCCGCCCAGGTGGGTCGGTGTGGGGGCCGAGGAGGGAGGGCCGACCCAATGGCCCGACCTCCCTGAGTCGGCCGGTCGGGAACTAGTACCAGAGTGCCTGCGCAGAGTGTAATATGACGCCGACTAATACGAGGCGAGGATTGCAAGCGCCTCTGTGATAGGAGGGCCATGAAATTCGTGGCATCGAAATCCACTAAGATTCTTGAGGAACCCAGGGGGGTGGGGGGATTGAGCACGCTGGAATGGGAGAGAGAGAGCTGCTTTCCTGGTGGAAAGACGACTCTGCAGAAACAAGGATAGGTAAAACGTGATGCTTCGGGCCAGGCAGACGGAAACTTTTTAAGGTTCCCTGGGTCCTAAGAGAATGTGATGTCTTGTGAGTGGAACTGCACCTCCTAGGCACAGGCAAGCCTCTTAAGGAATTTTAAAAAGTGATTTGGAAGGAACTTTAGCTGTTACTCCTTTGTTTTAGCAAATCCAGCGCTATCCTTTAATGCTGACATTTCAAATTAAATATATCGTAAGTGTGGTATTCTATATGCTTTTTCAGACTACATCAGCTTCTTGAAGATTCTGATAAGCCTTCCTTCTGTTTCCTTCTTGAGCACCACTGATCTAAACTACATCCTATGATACAGTCTCTCTAGTCTGTGGTATCCCTATCACAGTGGAGTCAGGATGAGAGAAAATGTATTGCTTAGTCTACTGCTTGCTGGACTGCTCTAGCTAGAAACTTCTTGTGTTGAATAGAAACACACCCCCTGGTGATGTCTGTCTATTGTTCCTATTGACAGGTCCCTGGGACAACAGATGACACATACTTCTTCCTTTTCATAACTGCTAATCTAATATCCTGGGGATAGCTATAGGTTTGGAGTTTTTCCCTGAGTTGCCATTTCCCTGCTTCAAAGCTCCTTACAGGTTGTACCTATTGGCAGAGTGGGGAGAAACCATTTCTGCAGCAGAAGTGAATGATTTATGGCAGTGATGCACATTGTGTCCAAGTTTTTGCTTATTCAGGCAGTTTGCTCCAGTGAGAGGACCACAGAAGGCACCCATTTAAGAGTCCACTTCCCACCAACAGTCACTGAATCCTAACAGAGTGGTAAGAGGCAATAGCTGCCATTTTTGCTTTTGAAGAAGATTTCCTTTCAATAGTTTGCCAAATGACAAAGGTGGAAATAGTTAACTTGTAAAAATTGTAATTTTTAGCTTAAACTGTATTATTGCTTTATAGGAAATGTAGGGCAGGGGCGCGTGCACACCTGTGTTCCCAGCATTTTGGAAAGCTGAGGTGGGAGGATCCCTTGAGCCTGGGAATTCAAGGTTGCAGTGAGTTATGATCGTGTCACTGTATTCCAGGCTGGGCAACATAGGGAGACACCACCTCTACCAAAAATTTAAGAATTAGCTGAGTGTGGTGGCATGCCCCTGTAGTCCTAGCTACTTGGAAGGCTAAGGTAGGAGTATCACTTGAGGCCAGAAGTTCAAGGCTACACTGCACTCCAACCTGGGTGACAGAGCAAGATCCTGTCTCAGAAAAAAAAAAAAGATAAAATATGTTGCTTTAAAGAAAATGCAACTATTCCAAGGAATCAGACACTACATTAATCTTTCCCACCACTGCACAAGACATGGATACAAAAGAAGTAAAATATCACATCTCTACTTACAGTTTTGTAGTTTGAGATAGAAGCTCTCATGTGCACATAAAGCTAAAATAAATACCTAATTGCTGAGGAGACATGGGGTAACTGGAGCAGATGGGGACAGCTGCATAGAGACAAAAGTTTTGAGTTGGAACCTGAACAAAGTAATGGAATGCCTCTTTAACTGGACCATGAGGAAAGTGATGAGAGGAGAAGAAAGGTCATTCACAAAGACTCACAGAGAAATGAACCTGGTAGGTACAGAGTCTAGCCCAGTGGGTCCCAAACTTTGCTGTGCACTAGCATCACCTTTAGGAGCTTTTGAAAATCATAATGGTCAGGTCAGGTCTATCCCGTTTAAGTCAGAATGTCTAGAAATGGGAGCCAGAGCATCAGTATAAATCTCGTGATTCCAAAGTGCAGCAAAGTTTGGGCACCTCTAAAGGCCAGCTAGCCTACTATAATCTAACCAGAGTGGAAGGGCTCCAGCTTAGGGGATTGTGGGGGGGAGCTGTTTCCAGGTTAATCTAGACAAGGTTGTTCAGGCCAAACTTCATGTTGGTTAGAAGATTGTCAGATTAGATAAAAACCAAGAACTCAGTGATATGCTGTCTCCCAAAAATGCTTTAAATCTGGAAGATTTTTTTACAAAAACAAAACCCTACCAGAAGTAAAAAATGAGTTATCAAAGTCATGAAATATAAAGTTAGTATAAGATCAAATAATGGCTCCCCAAATAAGCCCATATCCTAATTGCTGGAACTGATGAGTATGTACTTCACAATGCAAAAAGGGACTTTGCAGATATGATTATACTAAGGATCTAAGATCATAGGATCATTCCGTATTATCCGATGGGGTCAGTGTAATCACAAAAGTCCTTATAAGAAGGAGGCAGAAGTGTTAGGGAAATTTGAAATTTTATAGTGCTGGCTTTGAAGGTGGAGAGAGGTCATGAGCCAAAGAATGAAGATAAGAGAGGGGTCCATTGTAAGTTCAAGCAACAATGCAAACTTACTTGCAAATATGATGGTATCTCTGGTAGATTCAGATGCTGTGTGGAGTCTCCAGCAAGCCCCAACAAGAAGTGTATTGGTTTGCTAGAGCTGCCACACAGTATCACAAACTGGGCAGTTTAAACAACAGAAATGTATTGGCACACAGTCTGTAGGCTAGTAGTCAGAGGTTAAGGTGTGATTCCTTCTGAGAGTTGTGAGGAAGAATCTGTCCACGCCTCTCCCCAGCCTCTAGTGGTTTGCTGTCAGTCTTTGGCATTCCTTGGCTTTGTAGAAGCTTCTCCTGGTCTTTGCCTTCACTTGACATTCTCCCTGTGTGCTCTGTGTGTTCAAACTTCCCCTTTAATTATGGGTACCAGTCAGATTAGGGTCCCACCCTACCCCAGTATGACCTCATTTTAAATAATTTCATCTGTACTGATCCTATTTCCAAATAAGGTCACATTTTGAGATATTTATGGCTAGAACTTCAACATATGAGTAGGAGTGAGGTGGAGGCACAATTCAACCAATAACAAAGAGTCACAGCACAAATACTTAAGGTTCTGGAGCAAGGTCATGCCTTCTAAAGCAAAAAGCAAAAACCTTCTGCTAAAAAATGTTTTTAAAAAAATGCTTTGGTATGCTAAGGAACTTCATAGAGGCTAAGAACTTGGCCCTGCACAGCTTGTAATCATGCAACCAGAACAGCCTGAGCTGTTCATGAGCTATGTGTTTTTAGATATACCAAATCATAAGGTACAACAAGTGCAGCACCACTTCATTCATTCATTGTCTGAGGATGTTGTATATTTAGGATTTGACTTAAATGGATCAAAAAAGACACAAACAACATGAGTAGAGCAGATGAGTGACTTCCATGTCACTCATCTGCTCTACTGCCAACTCATCCTTAACTTCCACCTGAGGTCTTATGGAAGGAGCAGTTCCCTACAACTAACTGATGGACACAGAAGAGCCCTGGGCCTCTTAACAGATGGGTCAGTTCAATATGTTGGCATTATCCAGAGACAGATGACTCCTTCATTACACTCAGGGATTGCTCTGAATTATACTGGTGAAGAAAAATCTCAATGAGCAATGGTACATTTGATCATCCACATCGTATTTTGGAGGGGGTAGCCTAAGTTACAGATGTGCATCAGCACCTGGGCAGTGATGAATGGTAGGGCTCATTGCTCGGGGGCCTAGAGCTTATGCAATAGGCTCATGAACAGAGAGACCATGGCAGCAGGGATAGAGGCTGTGCATAGTCCCAACAATATAAGCTACCTCTTACCAACGCTGATAAAACTGCTGTGAAGTGTCCGGCCTGCCAGCACGAGACCCAATATTGATCTTTGGGGATACAAGCTACCTCCTTGTATAAAATCCCTTTTACTTTGGAAGGGGTGGCCATTTGTTTTAACAGAATTGATACGTGCTCTAAATATGGGCTTGTCTTCCCTGACTGCATGCCTTCACAGCACCACCATCTGAGGACTTACAGAGTGTCTTACACATTGACATGCCTTAAACTAAGGAGCCCATTTGATAGCAAAGGAGGTGTGACAGTGAGCTTAAAACTGCAAGATTCATAGTGTTTATTCATCATTTAGAAGCAGCTTAGGCAGGATGAACTTTAGAATGGCCTATTGAAGACTCAGCTAAATTGCTAAGATATAACACTTGCAAAGATGGGAACTGTCCTTCAGGATACAATGCATGCATTGATGTACATTGAACCAATATGGATATATGGTATTGTCTCCAATAGGAGACTACGTGTGTACAGAAAACAGGAGTAGCCCCTATTACTATGATACCCAGTAGCCCACTTGCAGAATTTGTGTTTCCTAGCTCCAAAATCTAGTCTAGGATATGGTCCTGATTCCCATGAAGAACATTTCCTCTAGGGGACACATTAAGTGTTCCACTGAGACTGAGATTACCACCAGGTTACTTTGGGCTTCTTGTACCAATAGATCAGTAGGCAAAGAAAGGAAGTATAGAGACCCTGACAGTCCCAGCCACACAGTACATTCATACAAAAATATATACCCAGCCAGCTACATTTAGTAACCTACCTTCCTAGACCCTCTAGGCACTTCAGTGTAAGAATGGGGGCGGGGAGGAGAGACTAGTTTAGACACAGAGAAAAAAAAATCTATTCATAATAATGGGATGGCCTTAGAGATTACTTGGAACACTGTAAGGATATATGAAGATGTATCTAGAGGAATAAGTTCTGAGAATATGATGTCATCAAGGAGGACTATAAGTTAGAGAGCTAGCCAGTAATAAAGTAGCAAAAATACACTCAAGTGGATTATTGAAGAGTCATGGGGAAGTAGAAGACAAAATAATGCCAACCGCAGCAAGGTCAAACCCCATAGGGAATGGAACACCAGTCACACTTAGAAGGTAATTCAGAATACCACCTAGTCATAGACAGGCTCTGTAGCAGGTGACTGTTCTTTTATAGGCTTTTCCACTGGTGGGCTCTGCTACAAACTGTCTTGAAACTTAGAGTCGCGTCACAGCCATTTAAGGTCTCAGTTACTGTTTTATAAAACATGGATTGATTCTTGACCTACTCAGGAAGTAACATTTGAAGCCATAATCATTGTGATAACGCTTTGACAGCAAAATGCCTCAGATTCAACTTCATATATAATTTCACTATTGCTGTTCTGAACGCTCCTTAAAAACGTTAGCCAAGGTAAGACTCTTATAACTAGTTTTGGGAAAAAACGCCTGTTGCCCGTAAATCAAGCATTTGAAAGTACTGCCCATTCGATTGGCAATACGTAATCAGGATCCCAGGTGAAGCAACCACTTCAGTCTGGGAAACCATTTATCCTTGATCTTCCTCTGTCTACGCCCTTGTTTCAGTTCCTCCACCAGACACACAATCACCAAGTATTATTATTGTTTGATAATCATCATAACCCTTACGATTATTGCCATGGACAAGAAAAACAGAAGAAACGTGTATCTGAAGAGGACAATATGAAGGGAAACCTAACTGCCCTTTTCCCCGCCCCCTGCACATCTTGGGAGCGGACAGGCGGAGGAGCAAAATCCCCAAAGCCCAAGGTCAGAGCCCCGCGACCAGGGAGCACAAATGCAAATCCCTTCCGCGATCCTAGAGGAGACCCCGACGTTTAGCGCAGTCCCGGAAGTAGAGTGTGGCGTCCTTCCGGCATAGGTGACGGTAGCTCTGGGTTCTGACGACAAGGGGTCCTGGGTTCGAGCCTAATGCCCCTCGGTCCCCGAGTCACCTCATTTCCTTTTCCTACCCCAGCACCCCGGACCTCTCGGGGGTTCGGGGCGAGACGTGGGTGCGGCGGGAAGAACGGGCGGGCCGCGGGCCCCTTCGCCGCGAGGGCCCCGAACGCAGCGGAGGAGGGGCCGTGTCGCTGTTTCTCGTCCCAGCCGCGGCCGTAGGCAGCCTTGTCTCTGCAGAGGCATCCCTGCGTCCAGGTGGGAAAGGAAAGAAGTTGTGGTTTTCGGATTGGGAGGAAGCACTCCTGGGACTGGGGAGAGGCCGCCTGCATGTCCCTTCTGGGCTCCCCAGTTTTCACCCCCAAGGAGTCGCGGACAAAATGACCCCAGTCTAATCGCTGTGCTCCTCGCTTGTCCCCATTTGTTTTCCTCGCGGTGATGGCTTTTTTCTGGGTTCCTAGGGACCCCAAGTTGTAAAATTCGGGTCATCCTGGAGGGTGCCAAGTTTCACGGGCTTTTTTTCTTTCTCTCTTTCTGTCTTTTTTGGTAACCAGTGGAGCTTGTTAAGCCTCGAGTGCTGTAGATCATCTGTTGACCTTCAAACCCACCACCATTAATGGTGATTAAAGAGTGAGGCCTACTGAATAAAAAAGTGATTTGGGTGCAATAGCAAAAGATTGTATACACTTCACCCTTTTTCTTTCAGCTTCAGGTCTTTTATGAAGGCTCTTTAAATGAGTGATTTCGGACATTAAGGAAGATTTTCAACTGTGGGAGGTAACAATGCCTAACTTGGAAGGCTGAGGAGTTAAGGAAATTTGTGGGTGGTAGAGTGGAAAGTGCTTTGGCCCATCAGAAGACCCGTTACCAGCACGTTCTCTGCCACTGATTAGCAAAATGTTCTTTGAGGAAATTATTAGACCCACCAAGTGTCAAATTTACCCTAAGTAAAATAAAATAGATTATCTCAAGGAACCTTCCAAATCTGGAATTCAATGATAAACTGAATTCCACTGTGATAAATTCAGCTAGGTAAAATCTAAAGCCCCACCTCCATTATCCAGTTGTGCCACCAGTATACAGAAAGTTACTTTTGTTATTGAGAGTGGTAAATGACAGCCAAAGAAAACACTGTACAAGCAGTGAATAAATGAATATGGAGAATGCATTGTAAGCAGAGCAATAAAGCCTTACTATTTCTGGAGAAATCTGTTGGTTACACAGGGAATTATAATGGGAGACATTATGTAACTTACCCATGGACTCAAAATTGATTTCTGTATTTTAAACCTGTCCAGCTGTTTAATATTCCTTCCATTCTTACTCAGATGTTTTGCAAGTAACCAGAAAGTCATAACATAATAAAATACCTTAATTTAAAAACACCATGTCCTTTCAAGTATTGAAATACCAGGCCTATAATGAATTTGTTGAACTTTCTTCAGATGAGAGAAAAGTGTTGATACTATATCCTTTCAACACATTTTTTTTTTTTTTTTTTTTGAGTGGGAGTCTCACTCGGTCGCCCAGACTGGAGTGCAGTGGCCGCTCCCAGCCACCGCAGCCTCGACCTGCTGGGCTCCGGCGATCCTTCCACCTCAGCCTTCCGCGTAGCTGGAAATACAGACGTGTGCTACCACGCCTGGCTAATTTTTGATTTATTGTGGAGATGAGGTCTCGCCAAGTTGCCCAGGCAGGTCTCGAACCCGCGGTCTCAGGCAATCCACTCACCTCGGCCTCCCAAAGTGCTGGGATTATAGACTGCGCCACCGAGTCCGGCCAACAAATATTTTTTAAATGTCGACTCATTGCAAGAAACCATGTTAAGTAACCTAAGGGCAACAATTAAAGCAAAAGGCAGTCTTTATTATTGAGTAGTAGTCTAGTTGAGATAAGGCATAAAAGCATTAAAAATTAAATTTTAGGGCAAGAGCTATCAAAATATTAACTATCCAACCAATGGAGGAAACAGCAAGTATAAAGTCAAGAGAGGACTGGGATCTGGGAATATTTGAGAAATGTAAAATAAAACCCAGTCTTTATTGTTACCTACCCCAAAATAGAGCAAGAAAATAATCCATGAGGGCCTATCCACATCAGGGAGGAATGACCGCCACCCTGTCTCTCAGTTTTCCTCCTCCTTAGTGTCCTTTCATTTTGATTCATACTGCTACTATGAGGGAAGGCTTCTAGGAATAGTTTATCTCCCCTCCCCCACCTTAAAAACTTTGACAAAATTCAAGATTCCAGCTGGGCGCAGTGGCTTATGCCTGTAAACCCAGCACTTTGGGAGGCAGAGGTGAGAGGATTGCCTGAGCCCAGGGGTTCAAGACCAGCCTGGGCAACTTGGCAAGACCTCATCTCAACAAGCTATCAAAAATTAGCCCATCATGGTGGCACACTCCTCTGGTTCCAGGTACTTGGAAGGCTGAGGCAGAAGGATCGCCCGAGCCCAGCAGGTCACCGTTGCAGTGGCCATGAGTGTGCCACTGCACTCCAGCCTGGATGACAGAGTGAGACTATGACTCCAAAAAAAAAAAATTTCCTTTTCCTCAGTTTTCTTAAAATACCTGAGACAGAATGGAGTTTTCAGGAGCTGTACCACTAAAATTGAAGAGAAATGAGCCAAGAAAATATAATCACTGGAAAATGAGGATAAGAATGGCAACACAGGCTGGGTACAATAGCCCATGCCTGTAATCCCAGCACTTTGGGAGGCCAAGGTGAGAGAATTACCTGAGCCCACAGGTTCGAGACTAGCCTAGGCAATATGGCGAGACCTTATCTCTACAATAAATTAAAAAATTAGCCGGGCATGGTGGCATGCACCTGATGTTCCATCTACTTGGGAGGCTGAGGCAGGAAGATCACCTGAGCCCAGTAGGTCGAGGCTGCCGTGGCCATGATCGTGCCACTACACTCCAACCTGGGCAACAGAGTGAGACTCCAACTCAAAAAAGAAAAGAGAAAAAAAGAATGGCATCACGAAGGATGACAAAGAATATAAATATGAGGGGGCAAAAAGAAAAACTAGAACTATCAGGAAAGGTTTAATGAGTTTCAAGAAAGGGTAGGATTTTGAGATGGAGAAGGAGGATGTTGCAGACAAAGGAATGAAGATGGGAAATCACTGCATGTGTTGAACAGTGAGGAGGCCAGATTGGCTTAGGTATAGAGTCTGAAGAAATGGGAGGAAAGACTTGAAGAGCATGTGTTATGGTGACCTTTGGATGAGTGGAGTTATGCCTAATTTTTTAAGGGAGAGAATGATATGATCAGAGCTGAATTTTGGCAGTACTGTTTCAACTCTATTATGTGGTTTGATTTGGAACATGGAGAAGTTGGAGCTGAGGAAACCAAAGTAGATCACTGCAGTGATCTATGCAAGAGGCAATAAGAGCCTGAATTCCAAGTATAGTAATGGACATAGGGTGGGGGGGATGGATTTCAGAGACAGTCTCTTTAATGTTTCTCAGAGATTAATGAATAAGAGATTGGAATTAAGATCTGTAGGAATTAAGATCAGTAGTGGATGAAGTTAGTCAAAGCAATAAATTCTTGGAGCATCCTTCTTCCTTGCTAGTCTTAGAAAAATCCAGTCCCTTTTTTACATACTTGTGGTTATTTATTTGCAGCAATCAATTCAGTCAATACTTGTGGTTATGTATACTTGTCATTTATTTGCATCAATCAAATCTGACTAATTTTGAGGATTCGTTTACTAAAAAACCAGACTATATCTGTAAATCCACTAGGCTTATATAAACAATAAAATATTACAATATACTAAAAGCAAGCAAATGAATGAGGGTACAACCCCTGTGTGTTGTAGAAAACTCATTCTCCTTCCAGAATAATTCATGGATCTATGTAACATGAAATGTTCCAGTATTCGCGTAATAATTGCACAACTCAATTTCTTATTTTAAAAACATAAATACAAATTCTAGGATTTTTCCCCCTGTGTCACAGTGGATCATCCTGTACATACTACTTTGGTGATCACTTTTTAGAATTGGTAGTGTAACCGCATATTTAGGATGCTGGCTTCTGACTTAGTACTGGTTCTACTACACTAAACTGTGTTTTTGTTGTTAGACACAATTAAGCTTTCTCAACTTTTATTTTTCATCTGTAAAATAGGAATAAAACACATGCATACCTCATTAGGTTTCTGTGGGTATTAAATAAGCTGTGTATGAATGCATCCACCCTGTCTGGCACACAGCTACCACGAATGGCAGTTGTTCAGCATTGACCATGTCACACCACTGGATTTAGTGAATTGTCTTGTATGAGCTGTTAGCTGCATAGCAAACAATGTTGCTTTTTAATACTGCTATTAAATTTTTCTACCCTGCAGGATAGCAAAAATCAATTATAAAACCTCCTAGGTCACAAAGGACACCCCTGCAAAACAGATCCTATTTGAACCCAGTGAACCAATTGCTGGAACCTGAAAAATGACTGCAGAATCAAAGGATACTACAGATTCGTCTCCCTGGGCTACCCAGGAGATGGAAGGCATAGTGATAGTGAAGGTGGAAAATGAAGATGAGGATGAAGAAAACCATTTTCAAAGGGAAAAAAATAATGCAGAGTCATCACCACAAGCTCTTAGTCGTTCTACAACTATGAACGAAAGAGCCTTATTATCGTCATACTTAGTTGCATATCGAGTGGCCAAAGAGAAAATGGCTCACACAGCTGCTGAAAAAATTATTCTTCCAGCATGTATGGATATGGTACGTACAATTTTTGATGATAAATCAGCTGATAAACTAAGAACTATACCTCTCAGTGACAATACGATATCTCGTCGAATCTGTACTATTGCAAAACATTTAGAAACAATGCTTATTACACGACTACAATCTGGTATAGACTTTGCAATCCAACTTGATGAGAGCACTGATATTGCAAGTTGTCCAACACTCTTGGTTTATGTTAGATATGTGTGGCAAGATGATTTTATAGAAGATCTTTTATGTTGCTTAAGTTTAAATTCACATGGAACTGAATTAGATTTATTTACTGAATTAGAAAAGTGCATTGTTGGTCAGTATAAATTAAACTGGAAAAATTGTAAAGGAATTTCAAGTGATGGAGCAGCAAATATGACTGGAAAACATAGCAGAGTTATTGAAAAATTGTTAGAAGCAACTGATAACAGTGCTCTTTGGAATCACTGTTTTATTCATCAAGAAGCTTTGATATGCAAAGAAATTCCACCAAGTTTAATGGATGTATTGAAAAATGCCGTGAAAATTGTTAATTTTATTAAAGGAAGTTCACTGAATAGTCGAATTCTTGAAATATTTTGTTCAGAGATTGGAGTTAACCAGACTCACTTATTGTTTCATACAGAAGTTCGTTGGTTATCTCAAGGAAAAGTATTGAGCAGAGTATATGAACTCAGGAATGAGATTTATATTTTTCTCATTGAAAAACAGTCCCATTTGGCAAATATTTTTGAAGATGACATTTGGGTAACAAAATTGGCATATTTAAGTGATACTTTTGGTATTCTTAATGAATTAAATTTGAAAATACAGGGGAAAAACAATGATATATTTCAATATCTTGAACACCTTCTAGGATTCCAGAAGACATTATTGTTGTGGCAAACAAGACTTAAAAGTAATTACCCTAGCTACTATATGTTCCCAACATTGTTGCAACACATTGAAGAAAACATTATTGATGAAGACTGCTTAAAAGATATAAAATTAGAGATATTGTTGCATCTAACTTCTTTGTCTCAAACCCTTAATTATTACTTTCCAGAAGAGAAATTTAAATCATTAAAGGAAAATATTTGGATAAAAGATCCATTTGCTTTTCAAAACCCAGAATCAATAATTGAGTTAAACTTGAAGCCTGAAGAAGAAAATGAATTATTGCAGCTCAGTTCATCATTCACACTGAAGAATTATTATAAGACGTTAAGTTTATCAGCATTTTGGATTAAAATTAAAGATGAATTTCCATTGCTAAGTAGAAAGAGTATATTGCTGTTATTACCATTCACAACTGCTTATTTATGTGAAATAGGATTTTCAATCTTAACACGATTAAAAACAAAGAAAAGAAATAGGCTAAACAGTGCACCAGATATGCGGGTAGCGTTATCTTCATGTGTTCCTGACTGGAAGGAACTTATGAACAGACAAGCACACCCATCACATTAAGTAACATCTTAAGAATTTCGTGTTTGTACTTTTTAAGGGATGGTTTTTTTTGGTATGTTATATTTAAATGTTAATAAAATTATACTTGAAAGTAAGTAGCTTTTTATTTTCCTACACAGTAAGTATTGTTTCTGGAAACTTGCTTTAGTTACTTGAGTGTGTGTGTATGTGTGTATGTGCAGGATGATGATATAAAATATATTTCTGTGATTTAATGTCAAGAATTTGAAAAACTGTGCTTTTAACACTCTTAACTGTATACTCAGATCTGTTCTCCTGTTCACCACGCCTGCCTTCGCTTCTTCCTTTTCAGAAGAGCTCTGTTTATACTCAGTTAATTACTCACCATCTATATGTCTATGTGATATTCCCTTAAGGAGCTTTGATGCTAATCTTGGTTTAACACTAGCCTTCTTGACACTGGGTTTATTTAAGAATGGGCATGTATTACAAGTCTAGCTAAAGGGATGATTAGGCAGTCTGTTGAGATATTTCTGTGGTTTCTCTTGTTCTCAAAAAGGACAGAAGAGAGAAGATAGTGATGATAGTGGCATAATTTTTTAATCTCCCCAAATCCCTCCTTAAAAACACAGCAACGAGGATAGCAAAACTGTAACCCATGGATACCACCTGCAGCGAAATCCAATGACCAGGCACCCCCAACAGTTATGAAATTCACATGACCTCAAGCCATTGTATAAGTGACAAGCATACGATAGACCTGAAAACTGCAGGGTGATCCAGTACTGAATGCAAAGTTTTCATGAGCTACGTTGAGAACCACAGCTGAAACTAGGAGGAATGTGCACACCTCGATACAGGGCAGGTGTTAGGGGTTGGTGGTAAAGTCTGGGAGCAGTGTGGGCCCTACGAAACAGAATCCAACTTGGCCAAGATAGGGACAAAAGAGGTCAACTAAAAGAAGTCTTACGTTTGTGTCCTCGAGGGTTGCTTCATTTAGTTTCCTCTGGCCAGAATTAAGATTTGTCTTGTGACAACTGACCTTTTGGTCAAGACACAAGTTTACACAAGCATCATCCTTAAGGACTGTGGTGGTTTTTATGGAGTCTTCTCAAGCTAAATCTCAGGTCGAACTCGGTGGCTCAGCCTGTGATCTCAGTACTTTGGGAGGCCAAAGCGAGCGGATTGCCTGAGACCACGGTTCCAGACCCACCCAGGCAACTTGGCAAGACCTCGTCTCTACAATAAATCAAAAAAATTAACCAGATGTGGTAGCGCATACCTGTAGTTCTGGCTACTTGGAAGACTGGGTTGAAGGATCACCGGAGCCCAGCTGGTTGCGGCTGCGGTGGCTGGGAGCATGCCACTGCACTCCAGTATGGGCAACAGAGTGAGACTCCAACTCAAAAAAATAAAATAAGAACTCACCTCTTCTGGGCCAAATAAAGTGCTTCCTTCATGTTTGCTCAATATAACATAACAAATGTGTGCCTCAGCACAGTATCACAGGGATAAATTGGAATTGCAGTGGCCACTTTAGACATGAACAAGGCTGTTCCTTTGAGAAGTGCCTTAGACAAATTGAGAAGCCTCTGTGACATTTCACTTAATGTAGGAGACATACCCTTCATGGTTTGTGTGTGTTAGAGTTACTAAGTACTGGCTTCTTATCTGTATGGTCATTTATTTAAAGTTAATTCTGCCTTACTTTGTTTTCTCTGTTTTGTTTTCCCCTTCTTGGGAAACTTAAGACATCACCATTTGTGCACTCTAAAAATATTCTAGGTAGTAAAACAATAAAGTAAAATGTATTAAAATGTTTCTTTTGCTTTAAGAAAAAATTGTATATATTTCTGATTAGTAGTGACATACAGCATTTTATATGTATATTGCTATTTGCATTTTGATGGATTGTTAGTTTTTAATCTTTTTTCTTTTTAATGTATATCAGCTCTCTCTTTAGAATGGATATTAATTTCTTGCCTACTATATATTGTGTAAACATTTTCCTCTTCTCTATTGTAACTGTTTATTTTCCGTACAGAAAAAAATGCATTTTTTAATGTAGCAAAATCTGTTAGTCTTTTCTTTTGTAACTTCTGGGTTTTGTGTCATAATAGGAAGGACTTCCCTATACCAAATGTGTTAGAGGAGGTTAAACTGCCAAAATAAATAGACCCAGAACATAATGGTCCAAATAAAATACTTGGAATTTTTCTGTAAGGAAGATGACAGAGTCAGTGTCAGTCTGGGTCCTCGAATGACTGCATTTAAACAGAACCTACCTCATTCTCCCAACATGAAACATATGCCGTGGACTATTTATGTTGTTAATGAAATAAACTTCTGTTTTACTTGGGCCATGTAATAATATTATATCATTAACTAATATAAGAACCTAATATACTTACATGTTCTTTCTCCTGTCCTTTGTAACATCACATACATTTTACTTGTACATATGTTATAAACCCCCCAATACATTTTTGCTATTTTTGGTCTATACATCAATGATCTTTTAAAGCAATAAATATAAGAAAAACATGTTATACTCATCCATACCATTTATGGTGTGTCTCTTTGTAGATCTAAATTTCCATCTGATAACTCATTTCCCAAAATGTTAAACTGTCTTTAATATTAATTTCTTGTGTAACAGATCTGTTGGTGATAAGCTGTCTCAGCTTTTGTTTGACTGAAAAGGTTTACATTTCATCTTCAACTTTGAAAGATTATTTTCACCATTTGTAGAATTCTGAGCTGGCTTTCTTTCCACACTTTAAGGTGTGTCACCATTGACTTCTGCCTCACATAGTTTCTGAAAAGAAGTCTGCTGTAATTCTTTGTTCCTTGTTATGCAAGATTTTTTGTTTGTTTGTTTGTTTGTTTTTTAACTCTGGTTGCCTTTAAGATTTTGTTTTTATCTTTTAGTTTTAAGAAGTTGGAATAGGATTATTCTAGGTGGTTTTTGTTTTGTTTTGTTTTGTTTGATCCTGCTTGGGGTTCTCTGTGATTTGGGGGTCTGTTTTGGTGTGTTTCATTTTATTTATTTATTTGTTTGTTTGTTCATTGAGTCAGGGTCTCACTCTGTCACCCAGGCTGGAGTGCAGTGGCATGACCATGACTCACCACAACCTCAACCTCCTGGGTTCGGGAAATCCTTCCACCTCAGCCTCCCAAGTAGCTGGGGCTACAGGCACACACCACCATGCCCAGCTAATCTTTTTTGGTTTTTCTTTTGTTTGTTTGTTTTTAAGAGACCAGTTCACACTATGTTGCCCAAGATGGTCTCAAACTCCTGGGCTCAAGCAACCCTCCTACCTTGACCTCCCAAAATCATGATGTTTGCACCTATCATAGTAAAGATTGATTCAGGCAAGAATTATAAGTGGATGCTAAATATAGGCAGGCACATTTGAGAAGAAGCAGGAAATTATCATGATATGAAAATATCTCTCCATAGGTTTATTACTAGTTGCTGACAGCACCTGGACCAAATAAAAAAGAAATCTATCACAAATAGATATAGCTGGATATTGTGTGCCTCCTGATATGATTTAGTGGGAAGTATTCTTGCCAAAAGAATTAAGGCTGAATTCAATTAAGATTTTAGTTCTACATGTTTTCAGAAAACACTAAGGATAGAGAAGCATGTTTAAACAATAACATGATTATGCAAATCAATGAAATGCAGAAGATTCTTGGCAGGAAAAGTGGGGGGGAGCGGTGCACAAGAATTAACTGCAGTAGATTTAAAGAGACTTAAGCATATCAGCCAAATGCAATGTGTGTTTCCTGTTTGAATACACAAACAACTGTAAAATGATTTTTGAGGAACTGGGAAAATTTTTAACTGACTGGGTAATGTTAAAGAATTATTGTTAATTCTTGGATAGATTTAGAGGCTGTAATACTGAATGATCTATCACAGAAACAGAGAACCAAGTATCACATGTTCTCATTCATAAGCAGACCTTTTACAACTATCATAATACTATAAGAAAGGGATTGGCAGTAGTGGGAAACTGCCAGAGGGAGGGCATACCACATCAACAAGTGTACCTGCATAATGAACATTTGCATACCTAACCCTGAATTGCACCTCACATATTTAAAATTTATATATATATAATTTTTAAAAGAATTATTGTTAATTTGGTTGATAGTATTATGGGAAAACACTCTATTTACTAATTAGAGATGAATTTTGAAATATGGAGGCTGAGGTGAGTGGATTGCCTGAGCCCGCGGGTTCGAGACCCGCCTGGGCAGCGAGACCTCATCTCTACAATAAATCAAAAAATCAACTGGGCGGTAGCTCGTACCTGTAATTCCGGCTACTGGGAAGGCTGAGGTGGAAGGATCGCTGGAGCCCAGCAGGTCAAGGCTGTGGTGGCCGGGAGCGGCCACTGCACTCCAGTCTGTGCGACAGAGTGAGACTCCAACTCAAAAAAAAAAGAAAGAAAGAAAGAAATATCTTAGAGCTAAATGTCACGTCTGAGATTTGCTTTAATATACTGCTCCCTGCAAAATAAAATAAAATAAAATATGGTCGAGGGGGCAATAAGGAAGATGAGAAAAGTATTGATAATTATTGGTGTCGGTGATGTGATGGACTCATGGAGGTTCATTATATATACTTTTTTGTCTACTCAATGGGGTCTCGCTTTGTCACCAGGCTGGGGTGCGGTGGCATGATCATAGCTCACTGCAGCCTCGAACTCCTGGATTCAAGCAATCCTACCACCTCAGCCTCCCCAGTAGCTTGGGACTACAAGCACGTGCCTCCACACCTGCCCGTGTGTGTGTGTGTGTGTGTGTGTGTGTGTGTGTGTGTGTGTGTACATAGTCTTGCTTTTTTGCTCAGTCTGGTCTTGAACTCTTGTCCCCAAGCGCTCCTCCCACCTGGCTTCCCAAAGAGCTTAGATTACAGCCGTGAGCCACCAAAGCCCGCCTCTGTTCAATGTATTCTTTAACATACACCTTCGTGTTCAGAAACTAGCATGCAAATCCCGGCAGCCCCTCACATTGTGTCTGCTTCTTTTTTGTCACACTTGTGCGGTGCTGCCGGCCTGGGGCGAGTGGGGCGCCCAGGGCTCAGGGCACTTCTCCTCCTGTCCTGGCCACGGCCATCCCGGCCAGTGAGCGGCCCGACAGACCCAGCCCGCCTTTCACTGGCCAAGCCAGGGCCCTTCCCGGGAAGGCTCCGGTCTCCCCACGCCCATCCGGGAGACCTGACTGCGGGCGTTAGGTCACGAGCCCCGCATTTGGAGCCAAGTCCGAAGAGAGCGAGTGGGGTTGGTGCATCCAGTAAGCACGTTTGTCCCCACCCCGCTGCCCGCCTTGCCCTCCGGCTCCTGGAGAGGAAGGGAACCTGCAGAGTCCCCAGACCTCACTGGCCCAGCGCGGAGTCAGGAGCGGGAACTCACGCAAAGGGGCGGTGAGGCCTTGAACCCCGGCCTGGAGATTCTGAAATTGAGGGCTTGAGTAGGACGGATGGGACTGGAATTAGAAGGTGAGTGTTAGCAGGAAAGTTCCGTAGTCGGGGGTCAGGAGAGAGTCTTCTGGTGGAGCTGTCACCCCCTGACTGAAGTGGCCCGAGTTTTCTGTGAGACTTTTCTTGTAAGGTTGTTTTGCACATGGTCCCTATTCATTATAAGGCATAGTGTTTATTCTCAACATCAGATCCTTTGTCCAGGGAGTCTACCACGTAGGTAAAACTGTCTTACCCTTGTGGTCTTTGCCAATGTCATAATTCTGAGGCAGGTCTATCGCAAAAAGCACTGGATCCTGGAGTTAGGAGACATTTCTGACCCCTTGTCATTTTCCTTGGCTGCTCCCACCCCAGTCAAAGTCAATATTGTCTCAGAGAATTAGGAAACTAAATGGAATTTTTAAATGATCTTGTTAAATGTCTTCAGGTGAGACAACTGACTTAACAGCCTGGACTGGAATGGTTGGCCTTCATTGCCTCTGATATTCTTTCCCCTGTGTTAGAGTTGGATCATTTTTAAGTACAAAATAATAAAGAAGATCTTTGGTTAAAAATACATTCCCAAAGTAGAGGAAAATGGATGCTGGCTTATTCATTGTTTGATTATTGTTGTGCCAATAGCTTTTTTCAGCTGTACCTGTTAATTAGCACAATCTATGTTTTATTCTCAAAGTGTACCCCAGGTACAGCCCTCAGAGTGCCTGCCTTTTGGCTAATAAATGGCAGGAAATAGAGAAAACAGTCTTTTGTAAATCAACCATGGATACTAATTAATTTAAGACAGCAGAATTTCCATGTGCTAGGAGGCCACAGGCACCTTCCACCCTCCACTGACATCTCCCAACTCCAGCAAATTGTTATCCCTATCGTTTCTTCCTGGCTGTTGCCCTCATTACTTGAGCAAGGAATGGGTGGACATGTAAAGATGGTGGGACAGTAGGTGAAGAGCAAAGAACCTCAAAGTCCTAGATATACCTGGCATCAATTTGGGACACCTGGAACCTGTTACAGGCAATCTGTGTTAGATGCTAGAGGATCAAACAAGGGAGACCAAAGCATGGTCCTCGTTTCCCATTGGAAGGAAGCACTTTGAGGAAGACAGATATGTAAATGTAAAGCAGAAATAATAAAATACAAAAATAGAAGAGAAAAACAACATCCTGAAGCCTCTTGGAAGAGGGTCGTGAATTTTTACTGAATGAAGAAAAAGACTTCACAGAAGTCACATCTAAACCTAGCCTAGAAAGAGAGTGGATTGAAGGGCATTTCAGCCACAGAGAACAGTGTAACCCAAGGCAGAAGGCTGGTAGTGTATCTGGGAGTGGCCCAGAGTTCTTAATGAGAGTAGATTGGGGACTGTTTACAATTGTCTTCAATATTTCTTTTAAATATATGGAAAAGCCAGGTGCGGTGGCTCATGCTTATAGTCCCAGCACTTTGGGAAGCAGAGGCAAGAGGATTGCCTGAGCCCAGGGGTTCGAGACCAGCCTGGGAAACTTGGCGAGACCTCGTCTCTACAATAAATCAAAAAATTAGCTGGGTGTGGTGGTGCCCGCCTGTGGTTCCAGCTACTTGGAAGACTGAGGCAGAAGGATCACCTGAGTCCAGCAGGTTGAGGCTGGGGTGGCCATGAGCGTGCCACTGCACTCCAGCCTGGGCAACAGAGTGAGACTCTGACTCAAAAAAACAAACAAACAAACAAAAATACATGGAAAGCTACATCAGATATTCCAATAATTTTTTTTCTTCAACTGTTAAGCATAAGAAACATCAAGAGAAGAAGGGAAATCTATTGTGATTACCTATATTTTTAATTTTTTGGTTCTTTTTCTTTCTAGTATTCCAAGATTCTTCCTTTAAACATTGTCTTTCTGTTTTAAAAACTTCCTTTAGCCATTGTTTTAGGGTAGGTCTTCTTGTGACAGTTTCTCTTTCATTCCTCAGAGTTGAGAGTTTCTTTTCTTAAAAAGTGTTGTACCCTGTATGTCATGCCTGTACTTCCAACACTTTGGGAGGCCGAGGCAAGAGGATTGTCAGAGCCCGCAGGTTCGAGACCAGCCTGGGCAACATGGCAAGACCTTGTCTCTACAATAAATAAAAAATTTAGCCGGGCATGGTGGCACATGCCTGTAGTACCAGCTACTTATAAGACTGAGGCAGAAGGATCGCCTGAGCCCAGCAAGTTGAGGCTGCAGTAACCATGAGCGTGCCACTGCACTCCACCCTGGGCCACAGAGTGAGACTCCAATTCAAAAAAAAGAGAGTTGCCGGACTCGGTGACTCAGCCTGTAATCCCACACCTTTGGGAGGCTGAGGTGAGTTGATTGCCTGAGCCCTCAGGTTCAAGACCCACCTGGGCAGCGAGACCTTATCTCTACAATAAATTAAAAAATCAGCAGGGCGTGGTAGCGCATGCCTGTAATTCCCGCTACTTGGAAGGCTGAGGCGGAAGGATCGCCGGAGCCCAGCAGGTCGAGGCTGCGGTGGCCGGGAGCGGCCACTGCGCTCCAGTCTGGGCGACAGAGCGAGACTCCAACTCAAAAAAAAAAAAAGTGTTGTACCATTTTCTTCTGACTTCCATGATTTCTGATGAAAAAAAAATACACTCATTTGAATTCTTATACTCTATGGTTCAGATGTCATTTCTCTCTTCTTTCAAGAATTTTTCTTTATCTTTAATTTTCAGAAGTTTGATTATGACATATCTTGGTGTATATTTCTTTGGGTTTTCCTGCTTGGGATTTACTCAGCTTCTTGAATCTGTAGTTTATATCTTTTTGTCAAATTTGAGAATTTTTCAGCCATTATTTCTTTGAATATGTTTTCAACTCCTCCCTCTTTCCTTACTCTGCCAGGATTCCAATTACACGAATGCTAAATCATCTGTTATAGTCCCGCAGGTCCCTGAGGCTCATTTTGATTTTTATCCATTATCTTTCTGTTGTTCAGATTGGGCAATTTCTATTTTCAAGTTCACTGACTGCTTTCCTCTATCCCCTCCTATTCACTGGTGAATAGCCATTGCTTTTTAAAATTATATTATTGTAGTTTTAATTATAAAACTCCCATTTGTTTCTTTGCAGAAAGTTTCCATTTCTTTCCCAAGATTTCATATTTTTAAAATTTGTTTCAAGTGTGTTTGTATTTGTTTGCTGAAGTGTTTTTATGATGGCTGCTTTAAAAATTCTTGACACGACTAACATCTGTGTCATTTTGGTAGAGTCAGAGGGTAGTAGTCAGAAGGTAGAATGCATGAAATTGATTCTACCTGACACAAAGGCCTATTCTGCATAGAGGTAATATACCAGGAAATTGGAATATTAAAATGCCCAGGGAATACATAATGATATAGGTCAAAACACATTACTATAATCTCCTAAGCTGTAGAGTCTCTCCAGTATTTTGTCCACACCACAGTTTTGTTGAAAAAAATTGCTTGGTATAAATATGAAAAATCAAGTAGGCTTACTACTGTCTTCAGTTTTATCATTAAAATAAAAATAAACACTTGAAGATCTGACCCATGCAGCTATACCTATTCATAATCCCAGTCTTTTCCTAATTACTTTTTTCACATGGAAGGAAAATACCTCTTCATAAATAAACACCTATATTATTTTATGTCCATGCCAGCCACATATGCAAATATTTCTAATACACAGATGTACACTATGTGTATATATAGAAAATTGATATAAATACCTAAACAACACATTAAAACAAGTAATAAGGTCAAAGGGAAAATAGGGATCTTTGATGTCAGAAAAAAGGTGGGGGAAAGGTATGGGAACGTAGTTAAAATAAAAGTAGGACCTTGAAGATCTCAGGTTGGTAGTAGAACAAAGGACACTGTGGCCAGTTCACAATGCCAGATCTTCAAATAAATGTATAACTTTATAACAATTCTCAGTAGAATAAAGATAGGACATGTGGGTATCTCACTCCTGAGAAACAGGATGATCTAGAGCTCCAGCCTGGGTTGCCAGACTTTTAGATTTGTTCCATTGCTTCTGAATTTTCAATTTCAGCAAACAGGAGAATATCTCCTTTAACCAATTTGAAGGATTTGACACCCTTCCTTTTAAGCACAGAATATACCTCTTTCTCTAGGATTTCTGCAAATATATCTAGACTATGAAGAATTCAAAAGACTCCAAGGCATAATACTTGGCCTTCAACACTTGCTTTCTAGACTTGAGAGATCAAGCACATTCAGAGAAGAATCCTGAAGAGCACAGACTCTGAAGCCATCCTGTCTGTGATGGAATCCTGACTCTAGCACAAATGAGCTTGAACTTGGGTAAGATCCTTAAACTCTTGATATCTCAGTTTTCTCCTCTGTAAAACAGGAATAATAATAGTGTCTATCTAATAAGGATACTGTATGGATTAACTGAATAGATAGAGATAATACACTGAGGAGAGTACTTGGCATTGAATAAATGCTACACACATGCTTGTTAAGTAAATGAATAAATAAAAAGTGGATGGCCAGGTGCAGTGACTCACACCCATAATCACAACACTTTGGGAGATGGAGGTGAGAGGATTGCCTTTGTCCAGGGTTTCAAGACCAGCCTGGGCAACTTGGCGAGATCTCATCTCTACAATAAATCAAAAAGATAGCTGGGCATAGTGGTGCATGCCTGTAGTGTCAGTTTCTTGAGAGGCTGAGGCAGAAGGATCACTGAACCCAGTGGACTGCAGCTGTGGTGGCCATGAGCATGCCACTGTACTCCAGCCTGGGTGACAGAGTGAGACTCCAACTCAAAAAATAATAATAAAAAGAGGATTACAAATGATTAATTTCAATTAAATGAGGACTGTAGAATGAGGAGGACTTAACCACAAAGGTCTTCATAGAGGAAGTAAATACATGACAGGCTGTAAAATGAGCATTTAGAAGCAGTCTAAATGAATATAGCCTATGAAAAAGACCCTTGGACAGTCACCCAAAAATGTATCTTCCCCCTCTGTCTATGTCTTTGAGCTCTGTAAACTACTTTAACTTAATCTAATATAATTTTTCCGATTATCCCTTTCCCCATTTCAAATTCGATTTCAAGACTAATGTTAGGGTTAGGATCTGCAGGGGGCACAGCACTACTGGAGCCAGCATGCCAGAGGTGCACGGAGCCAGCATGCCAGAGGTACACGCTGGTAACCAGAGATCTGAGTAACACAAAGATTTGCAACACACCAAGAGATGAAGAAAGAAAAGATTTATTTAAGAAAAAATCACTTCCCACAAGACAGGAAGAGGACCGGCACTCAGATGAGTGTGGCATTGAAGACTGGGAAACTGGGTATATTTACAGCTCTTGGATAGGAATTTGCGTCAAGGAGAACACTTAAAGTTGCACTTTTTGATGTAGATAACAGAAATCACAAGTCTTGTGCTTTGATATCACCAGGCTCCGGTATCTCATGACTCCAGGTGGTGGACTGGAGGCCAGTTACAGTAAACTGTTAACAATACATCAAGGCCAGAAGCACAGATGCCTCACAGGTGGATGATTTGTAGACCTTGAGGAAGAGAGGGGGTCTACTTGATGATTACACTGGCAGATACTGGCCATGTTTGAGGGATCCGGGTTTCTGAAAAGACATAGTCAGCAAAGCTAATCTTTATATAAAGTATGCATTCTCCAGGACACAACTTTATTATTGTGCTAAGATTTAGTAACAAAACAAAGTGGCTTCTCACTTTCAGTCCGTTCTTTCAACTAATACCTCCACTTCTTACGTATGCCTTTAGATTCTAATGTGAAGAAAAAGAAGACTTCAAGACAGAAAATGGTTTTTTAAAAAAGATTTGGGGTACAATTCAGGATTAGGTATACAAGTGGTCATTGTACAGGCAAAGTTTGGACCTCCCTTTGGTCACCACTTTGCCTGGTTTGAGATCAGGTACCCTTATTGATGTTGTGCCTTATATTGTGCCCCTCTGTCCCACCCCAGCAGTACCCCACCACTGCCAATCCCTTTCTTATAATATTATGGTAATGTTCAGGGTGCACTTATGAGTGAGAGCATATGGTACTCTGTTGTTTGTTTCTGTGATGAATCACTGAGTATGATAGACTCTAAATCCATCCAAGTTGCTGCCAGGATAAACTGCCAGGAAATGGGGAGAAACCAAACAATAAATTAATCATGACAGAGGCAAAGCCAGGAAAGGTAGAGAAGAGAGGGAGGTAATGAGGAGCTGCTCAGAAATATCTGGGGAAAATAAGCCCAGAAAAAAAAAGTTTTGGTGAAAGTGTCCTTGTCTTCATAATCCACATAAGGGAAAGTGGAAAAAGCTCTGAGCAGAATTCTAATATGGTGTGCCATCAGAAGACACAAGCTGGAGAGAAGCTCTAACAGTGTAAAGAATGTGGGAAAAACTCTAGGCAGAACTGGGAGTCACACCCAGGAGAGGCCCCAAGTGTGTGGAGAGTGCAATAAAAACTTTAGTTCCTACTCTAGCTTCACAATGAACCACATCAGGGAGAGGCCATATCATTGCCTCGGCGGTGAGAACACTTTATACGTGCCACTCAGGTGTGCACCAGAGAATCCACACTGAAACAAAATTGTAACATTTTTACCCTCATCACCACCAGGTGGCCCCACTGAAGAGAAATCGTACTCTTATGATGAGTGTGGGAAAAGCTTCAGGTCAAGCTCATGCCCCACTATATACCAAAGAACCCAAATGTGGAGAGACCCCACAGTGCAGTGGGTCTGAGAAGGTTTCCAGCTCCAGCATGATGTTTGTGGTGGACAGAAAATAAGTCATAAAAATTCTGGATGTTGGAAAGTTTGGGTCACAGCATTGGCTTAATTTTACATTATAGAATCTACCTGAGGTTGAGCGTGGTGGCTCATGTCTGTAATGCCAGTGCTTTGGGAGGCTGAGACAAGAGGATTGTTTGAGGTCAAGAATTTGAGAGCAGCCTGGACAACACAGCAAGACCCCATCTCTACAAAAAAAATTAAAATAAATCATTAACTGGATATGGTAATGTGTGCCTGTAGACCTTGCTACTCAGGAGACTGAGTTGGGAGAATTGCTAAGCTCAGGAGTTTAAGGCTGCAGTGAGCTATGATCATGCCACTGCACTCCAGCCTGGGCAACAGAGTGAGACCCCATTTCTTTTAAAAAAAAAAAAATCTACCTGAAAAATAAACCATAAACCTTATCAGTGTTGTGCATGGGATAAGAGATTTGGTAGACCCTCTTCTTTAAAGATGCCAGAAGACTCACATCTCATGAATGGTTTGACAGAGAAAAATTCTGTAAGCCTAGATGTCATTGGTCATAAGCAACTATGCCCAGCAAAGAAGAGAATCTGCTACCCCAAAGGTGACTTATCCTTGAATAAAATACCACAGAAGCAAAACCATCTATTCTTTTCCTTTACACCCAGGATAAATTGCACAGTGTTGAATATATAGCCCAGGTACAAGGTGAGAGTGTCTTGTCAGTCATGCACCACTTCCTGTCTTCACAGGTCAGTTAGTAGAAAAAGTACTGAGCAAGGGTCAGGCATGCTGAGACCAAAGGAAGCATCCCTGATATGAAGGGACATAACCCTTGAGATTCATAATAAGGTTGTCTCAGACATTAACCATGATGTTAGGGTGCATTCTGAGCATTCCTCTCCTGTGCTCCACCTATCCCCTTTGGCTTCATTTGCTGGCTGTAGCTAAGCATATGGGATCCCTCAGGGAAGAACTATCAGGGTTAAAAACCACACTCAGTTTTTAAAGGAATGCAAATATTTTGTGTAATTATTGGAAGATTATTATGGATAGAATGTATACCATCAGGCCAGATGCAGTGGTTCATACTTATAATCCCAGAACTTTGGGAGGCCAAGGCAGAGTATCGCTTGAGCCCAGGAGTTAAAGACTAGCCTAGGCAACATAGTGAGACATCTTTTCTACAAAAAATCAGACAAAAACTACAAGTCATGGTGGCTCTCGCCTGTGGTTCCAGATACTCAGGAGACAGATGGAAGGATTGCTTGAGTCCAGGAGTTTGAGGCCACAGTTAGCTATGAGTTCACTACTTCATTCCTGCCTGGGTGACAGAGTGGGACTCTGACTCTAAAAATTAAAATTAAACACTTTGAATCAGATGCCAAAATAAAAGGACCAGACAATGTATTTCTAAGGGAAAGAAGAGGGTAAAATGGTGAATAAGAAGACAATATTGGGAAAGAAGGAGAGTGGAACAGGTATCATTTCTCTGTCAGGCTTTGGGTGTCACCTATGACAAAGACTTATTTTTAGACTCTGAAAAGGAGAAGAAAAGCAAGCAGAAGACACTGTTGGTTAGTTTTCTACCTAAGAGAAAAACAGTGTATACCTGGTCACATATTCACAGAGAAAATGGGATTCACAAAACACAATATAAGTAAAATAAATGCCACTGTTATAACACCAATTACAAGACACTTAGGTGGAGAAAATTCAGGGCAATGGAATGAAACTAAGTTAAATAAGCACTTTATTTATTTATCCATTCATTTATTTTTTAGTCAGAGTCTCACTGTTGTCACCCAGGCTGGAGTGCACAGGCTTGATCATGGCTCACCACAGCCTCAATCTCCTGGGCTCAGACAATCTTTCCACCTCAGCTTCCCCAGTAGCTGCAATTACAGATGCACACCACCTCGACTGGCTAATTTTTTTATTTTTTATTTTGTAGAGACAAGATTGCACTATGTTTCCCAGGCTGATCTCAAACTCCTGGCCTCAAGTAATCCTCCCACCTCTGCCTCCCAAAGCGCTGGGATTACAGGTGTGAGCCACCATGTCAGGCCTAAAGAGACACTTTATTAACACTCCATTTATCAGTCCCCATTTAGTCCCTGAACCTTTTGTAGAGCCCCCTCTCCTAACTGCTTGCTGGAGAAACTTGGATGGTGGAGATGGCTTGAAATCCCCTCTGCAATGTGGGCTGAGGCAAAAGCTGGAGGGTTAAATTGGCAGAGAGGGGTGGAGATTAGAAAAAAGACTAGAGCCTCTTGTGAACTCAGAGAGGCCTTCTCCTTTGATCATGTCTCCCTCCAAGGCAGAGAGATGGGCACTAGCTGCTCCTATGGTAGCAAAACCCACCACCACCATTACTGTGTTTCCAGTTATTATACTTTGCCCCCACATCACCATAGTGGTAAGAGAAGTCATCTCTGCCAGGAGGATCTAGCAGTCTAGATTTGGCCCAGCTCCCTCCTTAAGTCAGTTGGAAAGTTTGGGTCACGATTTTACTCTCTGGTAGTAAAATCATCTAGAAAACTGAGGCACAGAGTCAAATTAGGGCCCTTCCCTGGCAGATGATGAAGAGATAGTTTCCTGATTTTACCTTATTCATATGGAAGGATTATATGGTGGGATGGTTAGGGAAGAAGGGATGAATAAACCTGAGAAAGATTCAGTATGGAAAGCAGAAGTGCACATTAACATCCCAAGGCATTTCAAGTCTCATCTGCCCTTCAATGCCACCTTCTCCATGATGCCTTCTGGGCTAGTGCAACCTCAACAGATCCACTGGAAGACGAGCATGTGGCATGAGAGGTCATTTGGTCCACTTTCCATCTTTTTCCTACAAGATTGTTGACAGATGGTGCTCTACAGGAACCCAGCTTGGTAATCTGATCTGTCTACCTCGAATGGATAGACTTCTCTGGATATTTTAACTCATAGTATCATGTGATGCTCCCTCCCAGAAAAAGTTTTAAAAGTTTTAGGCATAAGTCTCATAGGATAAAAACCACAGAGCTGACACAGAAAATGTATGTAGTGAACATACATCTGAGTAACTTGACAAAGGATGTAGGGCAGCACGAAAATTACCCAATGGCATGTTCCACTTGCTATTTTTGGCAGGTGCCCAGATACTTAAGAACAGAAGCATATTAAGAATAGATAGTAGTTTAATGCAGACACATTTCTTGACACCCCCTCCAACCTTCCCTGTTTCCACCCTCTGCTATCTTTCAGCAAAGAGATCTTGCCTTGTACAGTTTACTTGAGAAACTTAATTGAGAGATATTATCTTCCCACCATGGTATCAGAGTAAATTTGACTTCCTTAGAGAACTTCTTTGTCCACCAACCTAAAGTAGGTCTCAGTCAAGTATGGTGCCTCATGCCTGTAATCCCAGCACTTTGGGAGCCTGAGATGGGAAGATTACTTGAGGCCAGGAGTTCAAGACCAGCCCGGGCAACATAGCAAGACCTTGTCTCTACAAAATAAATTTTAAAAAATAATGAAGCAGCCCCCCTTTTAAATTTATTCCCATTGTACCTTTTGCTTTTCCTTTGTAGTACTTTTCATAATTTTTAAATTATTGTAATCTGTGCTTTTAGTCAATGTCACATATCGTAGGTTCTCCACAGATATTTGTTTAATGCAATGATGAATGAAATATTTTAGATCAGCATCTCTTTTTTCCACTTTTATCTGACTTTTTTCACTTTTATCTGACTGTGAAGCACAATGGCCCATGCCTGTAATCCAAGCTTTGGAAGGCCAAAGCAAGAGGATTGCTTAAGCCCAGGAGCTCAAGACCAGCCTAGGTAACACAGCAAGGTCTTCTCTCTACAAAAATCAGAAAATTAACTGGGCATGGTGGTGCATGCCTGTAGTCCCAGCTACTTGAAGTGGAAGGATCACCTGAGCCCAGAAGGTTGAGGCTGCAGTGAACTGTGATTGTGCCACTCCACTCCAGCCTGAACAACAAAGACCTTGACTCAAAAAAAAAGAAAGAAAGAAAAGAGATAATACACATGCTATGGAGGAAGAATCTAGGATTCAGAGCTGGGCTTATCAGGATTTCAATCCTGACTCCAACTCTTACTACCTATCTCATCATGGACAATTTGCTAAACATTCCGAGGCTCAGATACACTTCCAAGAAGCTATTAGTAAATTCATGGCATAGTAAGGTACTTAGCACAGAAATAAGTATAACAAGTTTAATGTTCATTAATAAACCAATGTTTCAATAGCTTGCTAAGTTTATTTATCTAATCCTAGTTATGGATATGTGCCTAAGACTGCACAGATCTCCTTGATGATATCCCAAAGTTTGAAGGGCACAAGCAGCTCTAGTCTCTAGAGACCTCCCCCACCTCCCACATACTTTACTCTTAAACCCCTATAATGGTTTACTGCCCAGCGGTCAGTAGCCGATGGCTATAGGACTTGCTTTATAGATACCATCTATTGTAAAACCTAAGAATGATGTTTCAGATGTTTTCCGGACTTTGTACTCTGATGACCCCAAGAATCCCCTATCCCCGGTCCTGGGACACATAGCAAGAAGCTGTTTTCACCAGTTCTGTGACATTCCCTCCCAGAAACTGGCTCTGCCACATGAAGACAATTTCAACAGTCTCCATGACATCATCAAACAATCAGCAATCGCTCACCTCTTGCCTAACAAATTCTTTCTAAAATTATTAGCCTCTGAATCCTTGGGGAGGTGGGTTTGAGAAATATCCCCTGTTCTCCTTGCTCAGCTACTTTGTGATATAAACTCTTTATTGTAAAAGCTACATCAATCTCAGTTTTTCTAGGCAGCAGGCATAAGAACCCAGTCAGGCTGTAAAATAAGAGCCCTTGGCCAGGTGCAGTGGCTCAAGCCTGTAATTCCAGCACCTGGGGAGGCCAAGATGAAAGAATTGCCTGAGCTCGGGTTTGAGACCAGCCAGGGCAACAAGGCGAACCCTCATCTCTACAATAAATCAAAAAATTAGCCAGTGGTGGCAGCACATGCCTGTAGTTCCAGCTACTTGAAAGGCTGAGGTGGAAGGATTACCTGAGCCCAGCAGGTCATGGCTGCAGTGGCTGTGACCATGCCACTGCACTCCAGCCTGGGCAACAAAGTGAGACTCCAAGTAAAAAAAAAAAAAAAAAAAAAAGCCCTTTCAGCTCTAAAATTGTAATTTGCACCTCTTCACAGTCAAATAAAAGGGAAAAAAAGAGATGCTAATCTAAAATATTTCATTCATCATTGCATTAAACAAACATCTGTAGGACCTACTATATGCAACACTGACTAAATGCACAGAGTACAAATAATTTAAAATTATGGTAAGTACTAAAAAGAAAAAGAACAGGATGCAATGGGAATAAACTTAAAAGAGGGGGGCCTACCTTTAAAAAAAAAACAAAACATTTATATTGTAGAGACAAGGTCTTGCTATGCTGCCCAGGTTGGTTGTGAACTCCTGGCCTCAAATGACCCATCCATCTCAGCCTGACAGAGACAAAATAATCATGATCGGTGATGCATATTTGTAATATTTCTGGCCAGGAATTTTTTTAAAAAGCAGTTGCCATATTGCATCAAACTCCTGATTTGTCATGTTCATTATTCGGCCTCAATTAGAGGTTCAAGGGACAGATCAGTCGTGACAAGGTAAAATTTTCGTTTATATCAACTCCAAAACACACTTGTTCCTTGATTTTGGTGTTCACCCTTGAATATCCCTAATGTGTTATCTGCTATATCTTCAGTATCTCTGTAGGTCCTTCTTAAGTTCACTAACCAGGAAGCAAGTATACTGCTATTTTTCTCTTTCTTACATCATTTTGATTTCAAAGAGTATCATAGTTCTATCTGGGAGATTTGACAGATTCAAATCTATCATCACCCTAAATGTTGTAGTTTCCTTTCTCTCTAGGTTGTTCTTTCTCTTTAGGTCCAACTACCACAGCTGCATTTTCTGATAAAGTCACACCTTGGTTTTACACAAGGGCAGGAAAGTGTTAATGTCTTCTGTTTTGTCTCCAATGCCTTTCCTGATCGCATCATTTCGCTTAAATTAAAGAATAACGTGTGGTTGGGCAAGGGGAGAGGGACAAGTAGAAGAGGGAGCTCTCCACATTCTGCGGGGGAGTAGCTCTCCGCCACCCCAAGCCCGGAACCTAGAGACACCGGGGCGACCGGGAAAGGGTGGGGAGACACGCGTGCACACGGAACACGCCACCGGAAGTGCGTCACCGTCTCGTCCTTTTCCTCAGAACTGTGTCCCCCGTAGCTATTCTCTAGGAATCTGGGCGGTTTCGTGGTGTCGTTGGTTCCCTACGTCTTCCTCTAAAGGTACAAGCGCCGCCTCAGGCTGGGGTAAAGACTGTTTTAGGAGCAACTCCTCACCAATGAGAAGGGAATAACGGACTGATGGGGAATCTATCTCCCGGGTAGAAGATGTAGGTCTCAAGTTTTGAGGAACTGCACATGGTATCTAATAGTTCTTTCTGCAGGGAAAGGCCCCCAGCCTAAGTCTCTGGAGCTTGGGCACACTCAGATGACCCTTTTGTTAAAACAACACCAACAACAACAACAAAAAATTGTGACAGAGTCAATCACAGGCTTCCTCCCTGCCCAGTACAATTGCAAACATTTGTGTAGAACTCAACCAGCATGTTCCTTGCACCCATTAATTTATGTAATTGGAATGAAGGTTCCACTGTTGTTACTTTTGTGCCTTTAGTCCTTTCCAACATTTTAATGTTAAAAGGGATAAGGAGAATGGACACAGATGGCTCATGCCTATAATTGCAGCACTTTGGAGGCCGAGGCAGGAAAATCGCTTGAACCCAGGAGTTTGAAACCAGCCTGGGCAACATAGCCAGGCCTTGTCGCTAAAAAAAAAAAAAAAAAAAAAAAAATCAAAAAAATTAGCTGGGTATGGTGGCGCATGCCTGTAGCCCCAGCTACCTGGGAAGCTGAAGTGGCAGAATCACCTGAGCCCAGGAAGTGAGGCCGTGGTGAGTTAGAGGCCTGCCACTGTACTCCAGCCTGGGCAACAGAGTAAGACCTTGACTCAATCAGTCAGTAAGAAAACTTTCTCAAGTCTGTCCAAAAAAACCAAAATATATGATCTTAATATTTTGTTTCCCTTTCCTTTTAAATGTTCAGGAGGAAAGGATACAGTGCATATGGTGACTGACTAGCAGCAAAAAAAAAAAACTATTCAAACTTTCAAATCATAAAACTGTCTTAATTTTTTTCCTACAACTAGGGACAATGAAAGATGTAAGATTACAAATCAACATATAAAGAAGTTTCTAGCAATCAGAGCTGTTTTAAAAAGGAAAAGTCTCCCATGGGAGACAATGAACTCCCAGTAACAAGAAAGGTTTTACCTAGTAGCTGAATAATCAGTTGCCAGGAAATGTCTCCACCAGTTTGAAACAGTTACGAAGGATTTGTTACATGTATGTGCATACAAAGTGAATGGGGACTTCTTTATTGGGTGGGAGGTTGGATTTGATGACTCTTGGGACCCACTACAATTCTAAGATTTTATAATTGTATGATTTTATCACATCTTGAATCAAAACTGTTTTGCACATGGGTGGCAAGAACAGTTTCACCAATTTGTAAATTTTGGTACTTAACGTGAGACAATAGTTCAGGGCTTAAGTGTTCAGCTTTTGGAGGTAAAGTGATCTGAGTTCAAATGCTAGTTCTGCCATTGATAGGCTGTGTGACTTTGGTAAATGACTTTTACCCTTTTGAACTTGTTTTTTCTCAACTGCAAAATGAATGTACTAAGAAGAGAAATCACCTCTTAATGCTGTTAGGATGAAGCAAAGATCCACAAAAAGAAGTTAGATCAATGTTTAGGACATTATAAATGCCCAACTAACATTAAAAAGGCTAAGAGGGAAAAGGTTAAGGGGAAAAATTAGAGAAAAATATTTTCAATAATATGCTTTACAAAATACATAACACTTGTACATTCATTTCCTAGGATTGCCATAATATAAGTATCGCAAACTGGGTGGTTTAAAACAACAAAAATGTATTGTCATTCTGGAGATTACAACTCTGAAATTAAGCTGTTGGCAGGTCCATGCTCCTCCTGAAACCTGCAGGGGAATCCTTCCTCAGATCTTCCTAGCTCGTTAGATCGCGGCAATCTTTAGCATCCCTTGGCTTGCAGCTGCATAACCTCAATCTCTGCCCTTGTCTTTGCAAAGTCTTCTCCCTGTATGTACCTGTCTTTACACAGTCAGTTGCTCTTAAGGACATCAATCATTTTGGGTTAGGGGCCCATCCTATTGGCCTTACTTTAACTAATTATATCTGCTGTGGTTCTGTCTCCAAACAAGGTCACATCCTGAGGTACTAGGGATTAGAACTTCAACACTTATTTATTTGTCAGGGGAAAGGGTGAACACAATTTAATCCATTAAAACCTGCCATTTACATCTACATAAACACATCCAGCAAATCTGAAAGAGTTGTCTATGGGGATGGTCAATAAGAATTTACAGGAAACAGGGTAAAGAGAAGCATAGATTGGTTTTAAACTAAGTTTTAGATAAAGCAGAACTTCCTTTTTTCTTTTCTTTTTCTTTTTTTTTTGAAACACTGAGTCAGTACCAAAGAAGTTTTTTTGCGGTTTTTGTTTTTTTTGTTGGAGTCTCACTGTTTTGCCCAGGCTGGAGTGCAGTGGCACGCTCATGGCCACCGTAGCCTCAACCTGCTGGGCTCAGGTGATCCTTCAGCCTCAGCCTTCCAAGTAACTGAAACTACAGGCATGTGCCATCATACCTGGCTAATTTTTTGTTTTATTGTAGAGATGAGGTCTTGCCAAGTTGCCCAGGCTGGTCTTGAGCCCCTGGGTTCAGGCAATCCTCTAACCTCCACCTCCCAAAGTACTGGGATTACAGGAGTGAGCCACTGTGCCTGGCTAAAGAGGTTCGTTTTCGGCCAGGCTTGGTGGCTCAGTCTTTGATCCCAGCACTCTGAGAGACCAAGGCAAATGAATTGCCTGAGCCCGCGGGTTCGAGACCAGCCCGGGCAACTTGGCGAGACCTTGTCCCTACAACAAATTAAAAATTAGCCAGTCGTGGTATCGCACACCTGTGGTTCCGGCTACTTGGAAGGCTGAGTCGGAAGAATCACCGGAGCCCAGCAGGTCGTCACTGGGGTGGCCGTGATCGTACCACTGCACTTCAGCCTGGGCGGTGGAGTGAGATTCCAACTCAAAAAAAAAAGTAGTAGTTCATTTTTAAGGAGGCAAAAATACCTACGACATTCTTTGCTTTCAGCTCCACTCCAGTGTTCTAAGGAGACTGACTCAATGCTGCCTGAGAATCCTGAAATCACATTATTTTACAACAAACTTGACACTGATTGTATTTTTCTGCTATAGTTATGTTTCCAGACTCTTTATTTCTCTTTACTACAGGATTGATTGATTTGGGGGTACTTCTGGATATCAGTTCTGCTGCACAATTCATTATCTAGTTTAAAGAATGTACCAAGAACATTACATGAAATACTCTAGAACTGGTTTCAAAGATTTTCTGTTGCAATCCATTTCTTTTTTCATTTCAACACAGATTTGCAGCACCATTATAACCTATGCCACTCATGCTATTTGTTTCTAAGCAGTGTGCTAAATATGTTGTGATCCTTCTCCAGCTGTGCCATCTACTGCACAAATGACATACGCATATAGAAATAGTTGTATTTTGGAAATTCACACATCTAGGGATACTTGCTATTTGTTTTATATAGCTTATCTCAGTCTTCGTAGCTAAAACAATAGGATTATTTAGCATTTCTTACCTTATTCACAGTGATTTTATTTATTGTAGCCTGCCATAATTGTAAGAGTTGGCTTTGGTATTTCATCCCTAAGTTATTTGTAACATTATTTGGTGCCAATGTTTATAACCATAGATATTCTGCTATAATCATCAAACTTGTAAAGTTTCCTATATGAGCTTCTGAACTCTACACTTTGCCTTGACCAAAACTAAGTCATGAATATTGTGAATTTAACAACAGCACACAAATATTTTTATCATTTCACGGTTCTGTCTGTAACAATATTTTTTCTGAATCAGATTTGAATTTTAGATATTTAATACTATTGTCAGTATTACTTCATTTCCTCCACATTAATAATAGGTGATAAATGCTGCTAACCTGTGATTACTATTACTCTTCAGTGGATTTTTTTAATATTTTAAATCATTTTATTTCTATCTGCACTTGTATTCCCCAAATATATTTTTTAAATTTAAAATTTTAATCATTTTATTTTTGTAGCAACCCTAAAAGTAGGTACTACTTTTTAAAAATTTTAGATTTAGTGGGTACATGTGCATGTTTTCTACATTGGACATATTGTGTAGTGGTGGGGACTGGGTCTCAGGTGACCCATTCCCCAGGAAGTGAACATTGTGCCTTCAGGTAGTTTCTGAACTCTGACCTCCCTCCCTTCTTCCCCCTTATCGATGTCCCCAGTGTCATATGTGTCACTTTCACATATGAGAACACACAGTGTTTTGTTTTGTTTTTTAGTCAGTTTTCTTAGGATAATGACCTCCAGCTCCATCCATGTTGCTGCAAAGGACACGATTTCATTCTTTTTCAAGGATGCTCTTCAGTGTATTTTTTTCTATCCCTTCCAAATTGGAAATATAAGAATTGCAGTATCCATTTGAATCTTGTGATTTTTTTTTCTCCAGTTAAGAGAAATTATGTGTACAAAGTTTCTCTACTATCTTTTGGAAATTAGAATTTCTTATTTGAGGTGGGTGATTTACAAGAATGTTCACTGTTGAATAGTCAAAATACATGGTTGGGGACCTGAACTGGCAGAAAGTAATTTAAGAGATTCCCCTTTTTTTCTCCTCATACTCTCCTTGTAAGTCAACAGAGTTGTCATTAAAGGTAAAAGGCAAATTCAAATCTTGTCACATAAGTAATATATCTGTGCTACATTTTCCAGACACAGATAGCTGAGGATCTTTTCCTCTCTTCTTTGTCCTGAGACAGTTTCTCCCATCCCTGGAACAGTTATCTAAGAATGTGGGTGCAGTGTTTTCTTCTAGTTACTCTCAGTGTAGCCCTTGTGGCCCCAGTTTAACAGAGAGTCTCTGTTAACCTCTCTGTTAACCTTAGACAGGCTGTGGGCTTTGGTTCCCCTTGTCCCTTATCTTACATGACTGTCAAACCTCATGTTCACCCCCATGTGCAAATGTCCTCTGGGTGAAAGCAGGTTGTGTTCTACTTGCTTCTTTGGGATTTCCTTTCCTTTAGATTGGGCTCTAGTTATTCTTCTACCATTCTGCTATTCAAAGTGTTGTTTTTTTTTTTTTAATTTATGCAGCACTTGTAGTTGTTTTCAGCATGAGTTTGGCCCAAATAATCCCTATTTCCATTTGCTGGAAATGGGAGAAGCCCTTGGTTTCTGGTGTGTCCTTCTAAGCGCCTACTCATACTGTCAGGTTCCTTCCACTTCCTCAGAAGCAGAACTTGAGATAGGGATTTGGGGAGATGAGATTTACTGAGTGTCCTTAGGGACAGACCTCAGCTAAGGGAGTAATGTAGAATAGGGAAAAGGTCTCCGGTAAGGTTCACAAGGAAGAGGCATGCTTCAGGTAAAGTTCACAAGGAAGGGGTGTGGCCTCAGGTAAGTTTCACAAGGAAGGGATGTGGCTTCATGTAAAGTTTACAAGAAAGGGGCATAGTCTCAAATTCACAAGAGGCGTGGCCTCAGGTAAGGATTACAAGAAAGGGGCATGGTCTCAAGTCAAGTTCACAAGGAAGGGGCATTACCTCTGCTAAAGTTTACAAGGAAAAGGCTCTGGAGCATAAACTGCACCATAGACAGCCATCCCCTGAGGCCAAGGGGTCTTTTGTATCTCAGGCACAGAGATTGTTCTGGGCTACCCTGAGGAAACAGGACACAGTCCTGGGTCAGGCAGCTCTTATCAACTGAGGAAAACAAAGTAGCTATAAGCTATCAACCTCAGCAGCTGACAGGTAGGTGCAGGGACCAGGGAAGGGAATCACAGCATCTATCAGTCATTCCTTCAACCTACCAGACACACATACTTAAGTACACTCCATCCAGGTAAATCTTCTCCAGGATTCAGTGGTGATGATATATGGGTGGTTTATAAGCACACAGGGTTAGTGGGAAGAATTGTAGGGTCTGGGGGCTGTAACTGATACTCAGATCAGGGCACTGTATCGCCCTTTTCCCTCACCCTCAGCTAGTGCTTCTGCTGGTCTTAGTGGCTCAGCTGGTATGGTGACCCAGACCCTCATCACTGAGAGGTCCGAGCCTCCCTTCACCAGGCTCTTAATAGGCTATGGTCACTTAAAGTTAATACTAGGCAAGGGAATACAAAAGATACCCCAGTGGACCAAGCTGAGCCCCAACGTACTTCTCTCTGTCTCTGTCACATAGTAGCAGTAGCACTATGGTATCTCCTTTCTGTACTTGGCCTAATGACACAAGGAGCCCAAAGTGACCACACAGCAGTGGTAGCTTTAAGTTCATCAGGACTCTTGATGTGGATGGGTTCCTCTGGATACCAGGACCTCTGACCCACAGAGCCTAAAGATTCAGGGATGAAAAACACAAATTCCCTGTGTGGGTCCCTAGGAATGACAGTGAACAGGGTCACTCCTACCTCCCATCCCTTGGTTCCCAGACACATTTCTCTACTTGTTAAAGACAGCACCTTATAATGGCTGTTGGTTTAGAGAGTGTATGACATCCTAAAGGATCATACGTCACTGCCCCAGGGTGTCATCTTCAATCTGGTACCTCAGCTACAACTTTAGGGGCCATTCTACATCATATCAGGTTAGAATCTTCTGTATATGTGGAATATTTAGGACCAAGGATCCCCATGGTCATGTGACTGCTGCTGCACCCATTGTTGTAATGCAGATGGTCTGAGGTGATGTTATATGATAACCAATGACAGAGAACCAGATGTTCTGTGAGCCCTCAATGATATTGGCCAGGGACTCATGGACAGAAAAAGGAAACCCTTACAGAGTGAGAGGGTGCCCCAATCAGGATGATTTTCTGTTCCTTTCAGGATGGAAAGGGAGCAAATAAAATCCTACTTGCTGATTAGTTTGCTTAAGCTCTTATTCTACAGGTGAAGGAAGCTTGGTGAGGTTCTGCCAATATGTGCATTCCAATTTCATGCTGGGGAACCAGGGCAATGACCACCAAGTGGGTTCATGCACCCAGTGGATCCAAAGTGAGATAGATCTGGACTATATACATGTCCTTCTTTAAGGGTGAATGATGGAGCTTTAGATAGATCCCCTTTTTCTAGTGTATGTTTACCTCAGTAAACAACCATGGGACTCTTTAGAAACAAAGGAACCACCTTATATATACTTGCCATGGTGTTGCAGGATCCTTCCCTGAGGGAATTAGACTCATCTTCAATCAGTGGGTTTTAGGCATGAAAACTGGCTTGTTGGCTCACATATGTAACCCTAGCACATTGGGAGGCCAAGGCAGGAGAATTGCTTGAGGTCAGGAGTTTGAAAATTGGCTTACATCTGCAAACCGGGCAAGGTTTTTCACTGGGGTGGTTGGCTCCAGACTTCTGTTCATCCATTATCACTTCTGATTATCTACATTAAGCAATGCTCTTGTTTTGTTAGCCATCTCCATATAACCCTGCAGGCCAGCCTCCCTTCTGCCCAGGCAGGCCTTCCACCCCATCAGAGCAATTATCCCAACCCTGCTTCTGACAGTTAAGTTCTGCTACATGGCTTTTGCTAACCCAGGGTCTATCATCCCCTTTGCTATTAGGGAACCCAGTTATGTAAAAGCATCTTTCTACGAGCCTCTGCAAATGAGGACAGCCACTACCAAGCTTCTCAATGATGCTAATGGCCTCCCAACCAGGGCATTCCCTATAATGGTAAGCAGAATGCTCTCCAGACCATCCTAAGGAACACAGCCTGTGGCTGGTTTGGTCTTACATAATAGTTCCATCCTAATTTGTCTATGTATGAGCCTTTTGATTACTTCGTTCAGTCATCCATGGAAGTTTTGGCATTTCTACTTCATTTAAAGTGGGCCACTGCCTTTTCTTTCAAGAATCATCTCAGCAGTGTCCTAGAATCATCTCCCTCTTGCCATGGTGTTAAATTCTGCCACATGAAGAGTACTCTCATGTCGTCAAACTTTCCCAACTTTAAATTCGACCCTCTCTAGTCAGCACCCTCAGATCCACCATCAGGCACTGTCTACCAGTTCCCCCTGGCACATACCAGCAGGCCCTGCAACTCCTTAGGTGCTGAGTCCCTGCCCTCCCTTAGAAGACTCAGCACTGACACTGTCAGGTCTTGGTGACACTTGATCCTCTTCATGCGGCTGGTAGACAGGGAGGGAGGTGGGAGCAGATTCTGAGAGTCAGCACTGTGTTGGGCATCATCACCTGCCTCATTTGCGGCATCTTCATTGTTTCAAGCAAGGGGAAAGTTCTATTTTCCAACAAGACAGGCCACTTTTGCAAGGCTATTATTGTTCAAGGGAACCTAGCGGTTTAAAGTACTCAAGTTCAGCTACCCACACAGTCCCACCCCTTCCATTTCTTCCCCAACCAGAGCCCCGACTTGGCTGGACTTGCCATGGCTGGGACTTCAGGCTTTGAAATTCCACCATTCTCAATTAAGTCTTATTCCTCAACTTCAGTTCTGCAGTTGTTTGCAGGAAATGAGGGTCTCTTTAAATGCTATCAAGGAAGACCTCTAACACTCACTTGGCATTAAATTGGGGATTATTTGCCTTGTTATTTTCTCTCATTGAGAAGTCAGTGACTTTCAGTAAAAGCCACTCAATTCCATAATTATATTAGTTTACTGTTTGTCCCAAACCTTACACAAGCCAGTACATCCCTTTCCACCTCTATCACATCCTGATTCATCACAAGTGAATGTCTCAGTGACTGGGCAGGTACCACATGCCAGGGACTATCAAGCCTCCATCCACCATCAGTGATGGGATCCTTATTGTCTCACGATGAGTAACCAACTCCACAATCCTCTTACAGTCAGCTTCCTAGGACCACTCATGGCACCAAATGTCCCAGATCAGGTTCTCTAGAACAGAGCCTGAGACAGGTTTCCAGAGCCTCGTGATTTGTTGAGGGTGTGGCTTATTCATGAAATGAAACAGGATAGAGAAAAAGAGAAAGCCATGCACAGATGTCGGCTCAGAAAAAGTCTACCCCTGGCCTGACCCATGGGTTCTGGAGCATTAACTGCACCAGAGTTTTCTCCCTTGAAGCAGGTGAACCAGCCTTTTGTACCACATATCAGTCACTGGCTGGGGGGTGTGAAGGGGAGATAACTCTTGGGTGAGGCAGCTCTCATCTTCTGAGGGCAATTCTCCAGTTCCTGGAAAAGCAGAAGAACTGTGAGCACTTAGCAGCCACAACTCACAGCACCTGAGGATGGATGTGCCAGTTTGGTAAAGGGGTCTTCACAAGGCACGAAAGTATACAACACACACAATCAGCAGGTATTTATTGGGCATTTATTGAAAGCCAGGCAAATCAGCAGAATCAGGGCCTCAGCAGTGCCCAGAAGCACTCCTCCTCTCTCTAGCAAACAGGCTCAAGTGAATCCTCTAATGCGTGTCACCTTCTTTACCCTTTAAACCTTCCCATGCCCCCACCCCAGACCTTCCCACAGGACAGGGCTAACTGGACCATGTACCTGCCTGCTTCTCACTACTGTTTACTTTCAATTCCAGCTGCAATGCAAACTCATTGTCTGCCGCCACCCTCTAGGGGCAGCCCATTCCCAGGCACCTGGGAATTGATAAATACAGCTGGGACCAAGATTTGTAATTAAACCTGGTCCAATTCCTTCTATGGATTTAGCTACCCTCATTCTTGTGGGTAATAAGATAAACCAGTCCACAGTTTTGCCTGTCTTCTCTGTTACCATAATGTCCCTTTCCTTTCAACTTAAGATGTGACTGACCAGCACAGTTTCTCCTGAATTTACAAATTTAACTCCTCCTTTTACTAGCTAACCTTGGTGCTTTTCAAAAAGGAAAAAGGTAGAGTGTTTCATGGAGAAGTTGTAGATTAAATAAGGCAGCAGTAACACATACCATCCAGCCTCTGAACCCCAATTACGCCAAAATATAGATACCTTAAGTCCATTTCTTTTCAAAGGAGTTAATACTCAAAATAGGAACAATGACTGGAGTATTTAGTGGTTGGGATAATCATTTCTAGAAAAGGTTCATTGCTGAGGTACCAAAACGGATATCATGCTGAAGAATTCTTTCTCTCACTGTGCTCTTCCCTGAATAGATAGGCTGTCAAGGCAGAAACTACAATAAAGCTTATTTCTACTGTATTCATGAGGCTTTTCTTAGTGTCAGTTTTCCGAGTTTCAGGTGAAGAATAAGCATCATCGGAAGGCTTTCCTTCTCCACATGTCCATAGGTTCTCTTTTTATTTAGATTCCAAACATGAAGATGCTAACTAAAGCATTTCTTAATGGGGAAAGTGAATAGGTATCTAGTATTGTGGATTCTCCAGTATTCCTAAAGGCTGAGTTCTAACTGAAGGATTTCAACCTATCTGTAGGTTTGATGGCTATGTTGGAAAAATACTTGAAGTTGTTGTTATATTCATTATAGGAGTAAAGTTTTTCTTCAAGAAGGTGCCTCTAAAATTGAGTATGAGCTGTTCTATAATAGAACCACCTATACACTTAAAGTATTTGTGGGATCTGTCCTCTCATGGCTTCTCAAATGTTTAAAGAGGCTACAACTCCAACTGAAACTCATTCCACATTCTTTGCATTGAAAAGGTTTCTCACCAGTATGGATTCTCTGATGTTGATTAAGATGTGATTTCAGAGTGAAGCCTCTTCCACATTCATTACATTGATGGGATTTTGTGCTGGAATAGTTTTTTTGATGCTGTTTGTGGGAACACTGGCCAACATTTTCTCGACATATATCACACTTATAGGTTTTCTCTGCAGTATGAGTTCTGTAATGCTGAATAAGGTCTGAACTATAACTAAAGGCTTTTCCACATATATCACACTTATAAGGCTGCTCTTGTAACTCAATCTTCTTATCTTCAATCACTGTCAAGTTCCAACTATACGCTTCCTCACAAATACCATTTTTTTCATTTTTCTGACCCATGTGGAGCACTTGATGTTCGATTAGGCTAATGTATTGAAAAAAGATTTCTCCACATTCACGACACTGATGGGATTTCTCTCTAGAGTGGAGTCGCAAATGTCCAGCAAGGTGTGAACGCCTCCCAAAGCCTTTCCCACATTCGTTACACTTAAAGGGTCTCTCTCCACTGTGCACACTCTGATGCTGAACAAGATGGGACCTCACTCTGAATGCTTTCCCACATAGAGGACAGGTGTAGGGTTTTTCACCAGTGTGGACTCGCTGATGCTGAGTTAGGTGCACACGTTGGTTGTAGCTTTTTCCACATTCATCACACCTAAATGGTTTCTCCCCAGTGTGTATTCTTTGATGTTGAATAAGATGTGCACTCTGAATAAAGCTTTTCCCACATTCATTACATTTATGTGGTCTCTCTCCTGTGGACGCCTTTTTGTGGACATAGGTGACTTCATTGCAATTCATCCTCTTTGATGAGGGTTGTCCTAATATCTCTTTCATGGGAATTCCCTGCTTTCTATCAACCTTGCCTTGGTGTTCACAGCCTTCTCCAAAATCTTGAACTTGAGAAACATTTCTTTGGATTTTTCCAGATAGTTCCACATCTGCTTCTGAAAATTCTGAAATTTTCTTTTTAACACTCAATTTTGTATTCTTACTTCTTTTGTCACTGCCTAAAGAAATAAAGAGTAAAAGTGAATGTCATCAGTTCTTTTAAAGAAGAAAAATAAACTGTCAGGAAAAAGGATAATCAGGTAAAACTATGATGAAATAGATAACAGAAGGGGACGCTTGTATGTACTGGATGCCAACAGGAATCAGAAGGACAAACTTTTGGTCTTTATCCAGTGAAAAGAACAAGACAAAAAAGAGGCTTACTTAGAAGGGTGGTGAGAATGACTGAGGCTAGGCAATAATAGGGATAAGTAAAACATTTTATTATATAGCAAGGAGAGAAAAGGATTCTAAAGTGGGAGGGAAATAGGAGATGTGGAAGGGCTCATTGCTCCAATATGAAAACACACAATTGGATGGTAAGAAATGATAAAAACGGGAAGAATGGGAACAGAGGATTATAAAGGGGATATAGAGTTGGGAAAATATCTGACTAGGAGCCAGAAAAATAAGAGAAGTGAGCCATCAAGAATCACTGTCAAGAGGACAGTTGATACAGCAATCTCTGCCCTCTTCATCCTTAGCTGACACTCTAGCCTCAGTTTCCCTCCCACAGTACTTCCTGCATCTCTTTTCAGAATGCTTATCACCTTTACTATCTGCTATTCTCACCAGATCATCATCCCCACGAGGGCATGGACTGTATCGCTGTCTGTCCACTGCAGATCCCTAGTACATAGCACTAGAGACTCTCAATAAATATGGCTGGATGAGCAGATAAAGTGTTACTCCTTTGATCCAAAATAAAATAAGGGAGGCAGGTGAGAATTAAGAAACTAGCCATGGGAGCAACTGCAGGGAAGACAGAAAAGATACTATTTTAGAGCAGCTGCTTTTCAAGTCCAGATGGATTTCCCAAAAGAGGCATATACCAAGCAGAAAGGGTAACACTGGCTGAGCAGATAGCGCAGCTCAACCCAGAACTTTTAAGACACAATGAGCTTCATAACTTCTATACCATAAAAGAAGACAGAGCATGGCTATTAATTAATGTGAATCACAAGTGCTAGGCCTGAGGATACCAAAGGCAGAATTAAAAAAAAAAATACTTTGGCCAGTCTTAAAGTTGTCTGAAGAGTATTAGAAAGAGCCTTTAAATCGATAGCACAGTTTATAATGATCTCATCCATATATAAGTTTAATGTCACCTAAATAGATCTTTAAAATGCATAAGCAAAAAGGAAAATCACTGAACCTTATTTATAACCAAATTAATGAGAATGAATACAAGGAACTCTCTTCTGCTTACTCAATTTTGTTTAAAAATTTTTTTTAATAATTCTGGCAAAAATTCAGTAAAACAGATACTCCTTTTTTTTTTTTTTTTCCAGTCAGGGTCTCACTCTGTCACCCAGGCTGGAGTGCAATGGCAAGAGCATGGCTCACTGCCACTTAACTCACATAGCTTATTAAAAATAAAAATAGAGCCGGGCTCAGTGGCTCAGCCTGTAATCCTGTGCCTTTGGGAGGCTGAGGTGAGCAGATTGCCTGAGCCTGCGGGTTCGAGACCCACCTGGGCAGCAAGACCGCATCTCTACAATAAACCAAAAAATCAGCTGGGCGTGGTAGCGCATGCCTGTAATTCCGGTTACTCGGAAGGCTGAAGTGGAAGGATCGCCGGAGCCCAGCAGGTCGAGGCTGTGGTGGCCGGGAGCGGCCACTGCACTCCAGTCTGGGCGACAGAGTGAGACTCCAACTCAAAAAAAATAAATAAATAAATAAATAAAAATAAAAAGCAGTCAGTCTCAACCTCCTGGGTACAAGCAATTCCTTCCACCTCAGCCTCCTGAGTAACTGGGACTCCAGGCATGTGTCACCATGCCTGGCTATTTTTTTTTTGGTAAAGACAAGGTCTTGCTATGTTGTCCAGGCTGGTCTCAAGCTCCTGGGCTCAAGAGATCCTCCCACCTTGGCCTCCCAAAGTGCTGGGATTACAGGCATAAGCCACTGTGCCCAGCAAATACTCTTATATAAGGCCAATTGTTTTAAAAGCGGTTTGGTATCTTTTGTCCACAAATCCCACTTCTGGTACTATTATAAGGAAATAATCCTAAGCATAAACAGTCATAAGCAAAACACAGTTATCAGGACAAAAGAGAAAAAATTAGAAGTTCAACAACTAAGGAACAGTTAGATAAATTATGATATCACTGCACAATGGTAGGTTGTCAAAAATAACAAACAGGAGGACTGAACAACACTGAAAACTGTGTATGTCTAATATTTTATTGTACTCTATGAGTACAACTATGTAAAATAGGCTTATAAAAGCATAGAAGGAAACACACTACATAATAATAGTTCCATTAGTTAGAGTGATGGAATTATGGGTGATTTTTTTTCCTCCCTTTCTGTTTCCTCCAAACTTCCTGTACTGTTATTTTATCATTTTAAAATAAGTGAAATAACTAAACTGAAAAAAGGGGGAAAGAGAAAAAAGCACATAAGAGAGCCAAACCCTCATGTATTAGAACAGAAAATCAACAGATAATGTCTAAAATTGATAAGCCAAGAAAGGGAAGAAGAAGAAACAGGTGAGAGCTGACAGCAGATATCTCTGGGGAAGGGAAGCTGTGAGGAGGAACTTGGAGGGCACAGAGTTGCCTACAAGACAACTCATTTAAGTATAGATAAGAACGAAATCATCCTTGCCCCTTCCTACTGCTCCCAGTATTACCACCCACCTGTCCTGTTGCACTAAGCTAATAAAACAATTTCTGCCTCCATTTATTCCCCAATTACGAACTCCTCACACATACATCTTTGGGATTTCTCTCTGAAGTGGCGCTTCAGGTGTTCAATCAGATGCGAATGCCGACCGAAGTTCTTCCCACACTCGTTACATCCATAGGGCCTCTCCCCACTGTGGACACTGTGGTGCTGAACCAAGTGGGAGCTCACCCGGAAAGCTTTTCCGCACACTTGACATTTGTAGGGTTTCTCACCGGTGTGGACTCTCTGATGCTGAGTGAGGTGCACACGCTGATTGTAGCTCTTTCCACATTCGCCACACTTAAATGGTTTTTCTCCAGTATGGATGCGCCGATGCTGAATAAAGTTCGAGGCTTGAAGGAAAAATTTACCACAATCATTACATCTGTGACCTCTCTCACCATTTGTCTGCTGCTTACGGTTAATGTCTGTGGTAGCGCCAAGATCTCTTTTCTGGGAAGGATTCTGCTTTGATTTCCCCACAGTGGGGTTTACCTGCCACCTTTGTACCATGCCCTTAAGGTCAGTGACTTCAGCAAACTCTTGACTCTGGGGAACACTCCTTTCAGTGTTTCCTGATTCTGTCCACTGTGATTCGGCTTCATCAGAAATCTGCTTTACTATGAGCTCCACGTTGTTGTCCCTGGATGCATAATCTGCAATAAAAGAAAATGAAAAAATTAGCTATTCCCTATATTTGAAGAAAGTAACTATGAAGAAATTAACCAAGGTATAATTAAGTGAAACCAACACGCACAGGAACACATGGCTCTATAAAATGACTTTCCAATACAGGGATGGAATAAAAAATATTCAGGCAGAAAACTGAGGCAGGTTACAGAAGGAAAAGCTGGCAAGAATGGTTCAAAGGAATGAGACTGAGAATGCAGTCATTCTATTTCATGAAGAGGATAACTTCTTGGTGTGGTATTTACATACAGTACCTGTTTGCAAATACCTATGCAGTATTAAATATTCTTAAAATTTTTTGGTATCAGGTTATGAGCTAACCCTGTTTTCACCTTCCACTCCCTGTGAGTTCATAGCCTAGAGAAGAAAGATGATCTTTCTAGTTTTTTCTGTCCCCAAAGGATTTTGGTTTGGTATCAATTAGTTTACAGGAAAAAAGGCATTCTTTCTATACCCAGAGAAGAACCTATTGCTTTCAAGAGCTAGGTTAATATTTAATAGTTAGCCGAGCTCAGTGGCTCAGCATGTAATCCCACGCTTTGGGAGGCTGAAGTGAGTGGATTGCCTGAGCCCGCGGGTTTGAGACCTGCCAGGGCAACTTGGCCAGACCTCATCTCTACAATAAATAAAAAAAATCAGCCGGGCGTGGTAGCGCGTGCCTGTAATTCCAGCTACTCGAAAGGCTGAGGTGGAAGGATCGCTGGAGCCCAGCAGGTTGAGGCTGCAGTGGCCGGAAGCAGTGTTGCCCAGACGGGTCTTAAACTCCTGGGCTCACGCAGTCCTCTCACTTTGGTATCCCAAAATTCTGGGATTACACGAGTGGGCCACCAAGCTGGGCCAATGCTTACAATTTTATGGCAAATTTAATCCTTACAATGACCCTTTGAGAGAGCTACTACCACTATCCTTTTTTGACATAGCCAGGAGTTATAATCATTATACCATGAAGATAATTTTAATTTACCAGCTAGCTATTTTAATTATTTATAAAAAAAAAAAAAAAGAAAAAAGAAAAATTAACAGTAGAAACAAACACACACATTTTAAAAAATCCTATCACAGCCCCAGACTTGTTAAGTGTCCTTTTTCTTTTCCATTTAACTAGGCAGGTAATTCCCAGCTCCCACAATATCTTTTTTCTCTCTTTTATTCACATCTACTGGAACCCACACATTTTTATTCTTATTAGAATTCTCTTCTATTCAACAAATCGAACAAGTATCTGAATTTCTTTTTCCAGGGGTGATTTTGAAAAAAGTTAGATTATCCCAAGGCAACCTCTTTGGAGTTATTAACAATGGTCCTTTTCCAGAGAATATGATTATTCAGGGTGTTACATCAGTTGACTTACAGATTGGTTTCTTTCCTCTTCCCCACCCCTTCTTGGTATGCAGGACAAGCTTTCTGATGATTCCCCTGGTTTATCTGTGTATTCTACAGACATCTGTCCTCCTTGCTCAATGCTGGGCCTGCTGTTGCTCAGTAATGCAGTGGAGGAAGATCAAGATCTTCAACCTTACTGGTGCCCTGTCTGGCAAGTCCCTGTTTTTAAGGTTGGCGCCTCTCCCCACTCATTTTTCTCAAAAGTTATATCAAAGCATTGCCATCATAATCTTCAAGACATAACACTGTATTAAAAGATGGCAGTGTGGATAGTATGCTATCAGTTTTCCAAGCACTTATATAAATGCAGAATATGTCTAGAGATACTATCTAGAATCTGGTAACAGTCATTGCCTCTATGAGGAAAAGTAGGAGACTGAGGATCAGGGATAGATGCCTTATTTACTTTTCACTTTAAACCTATTATTCGTTGTTTTTTTGGACAACATACGTCTGACCTCTTTTAAGCCGAAGTTCTCCCCTGCACTCAAACCTCTTACTGCACTGCCTACTCCATCACTTAACTCACTCTCAGTAGGTGACTTTGTCTCTTATTTCAGGGAAATAAGAGACAAAGCTATCCAGCCAAGCACTCCTTGAATGTCCTCCAACCACAGATATAAACATATTGGCAGTCTATTCGTTTCACCTTCCCACAATGGAGGAACATCTCTCTCCAGCCAAGTCAGCCCTTCCCCCTTCCTGTACCCTGGCTCTCACCATACCTCCTGCTTTCCATGGATCTCCCCTGCAACAGGCATTTGCTCTTCCTTGCCTCCATACTCAACTGTACTAGTTCTTTTCCAGTAGCATTTACATATGCTTAAAAATTCTCCCATTAAAAAAAGAATATACAAAAACAATCCACACACTCAACCTATGTATTCTTTCAGCAATCAGGCCTCTCTTTTCCCTTTTGAGACAAAGTTCTTAAAAGTTCACCTATGACAGCTTTGTCAAATACCTCTCTTTTGCAATCTTCTAAGGAACTATCTTTTGTTCTCCACCACCCCAGGAACTCCATGGAAAGTGCTACCTCCAAGATTAATTCACTTATTTTTTAAAATCTCATTTCTAAATCTGATAGACACCTTTTAAAATTCTGACCTTCTGTGATGCTATTGGCAATCCACAGTCATGAAAATAATCTCCTGTGGCCTTCCAAGAGAAGTTAAGGAGGCAGAAACCACTAAACATGTTCTAAAGGCAGGAGAGTATACTGAAGTTGTAAATAAAGATGTTGTTATGAAAGGATAATGACAAAAAATTATAAAGAAAGAATTTTTAACTGCTTGGAGAATGGTGTAGAAAAAAACTGTGTCAAGAACCTCAAGTTCAGAAACCCATTAAGTACCTATAAAGTAACAGAAAAAAAGATAAAACAAGACCAAAAGACTCAAATTAAACAAATAAGCTTTTGGAAATTAACTATACTCCAGTCTGGGCAACAGAGTAAGACTCTGACTCAAAAAAAAGAAGAGGCCGGGTGCAGTGGTTCATGCCTACAATGCCCAGCACTTTGAGAGGACGAGGTGAGAGGATTGCTTGAGCCCCAGAGTTTGAGACCAGCCTGGGCAATATAGCGAGACCACTTCCCTACAAAAATAAATGGAAAAAAAAATTAGCTGGGCATGGTTATGTGTGCTTGTAGTTCCAGCTACTCAGGAAGCTGGGGCAGAAGGATCACTTGGGTCCAGGATTGAGGCTGCAGTGAGCTGTGATTGTGCCACTGCACACCAGCCTGAGTGACACAGTGAGACCCCAACTCAAAAAAATATTTTAAAAAATATTTAAGAAGAGAATGAAAAAATATTTGCATAAGTAATTCATTGGGATAAAAGACTACCACTAAGATTCCAATGGATTAATGAACAGAGGCATTACAAATATAGCAAGCAGCCGGGCTCGGTGGCTCAGCCTGTAATCCTGTGCTTTGGGAGGCCAAAGTGAGTGGATTGCCTGAGCTCGCGGGTTCGAGACCCGCCTGGCCAACTTGGTGAGATCTCATCTGTATAATAAATCAAAAAAATTAGCCAGGCGTGGTAGCACACGCTTGTAATTCCGGCTACCTGGAAGGCTGAGGCGGAAGGATTGCCAGAGCCCTGCAGGGCGAGGCTGCGGTGACCGGGAGCGGCCACTGCACTCCAATCTGGGCGACAGAGTGAGACTCCAACTCAAAAACAAAAAAAACAAATATAGCAAGCAGGCCAAACTCGGTGGCTCAGCCTATAATCCTTGCATTTTGCGAGGCCGAGGCGAGTGGACTGCCTGAGCCCCCAAGTTTGAGACCAGTCCAGGCAACCTGGCGAGACCTCGTCTCTACAATAAATCAAAACTTAGCTGGGCATGGTAGCGCGCACCTGTAGTTCGGCTGCTTGGAAGGCTGAGGCGGAAGGATCGCCACAGCCCAGCAGGTCAACGCTGAGGTGGCCTTGAGTGTGACACAGCACTCCAGCCTGGGCGACAGAGTGTGACTCCAACTCAAAATAATAATAATAATAATAATAACAACAACAAATATAGCAAGCAAAGGGAATAAATAGCAACAGTAATAAGAAATGGCAAATTTTAAAAAGTAGAAGTCACCTCGATACCTTTAATTAAAAGCCTGTGCATGAACTTAGGCAATGTAAACTAGCTTTTTAATGCTTTTTAAGAGAAATTTGGCATTGTGTATGTATTGTATCTGAAGTCCACCAGAGTGCCTGATATACAGTGGTTCTCCTAAAAGAATTTGTTAAAAAGAAACTAAGATTTTTCAGATTTTTACAATTGCTCCAGATAGCAGAGTTGAACATTAGCTTTCAGGAAAACTTAGTCAGAAACAGGGCCACAAAATTCAAGAAGTAGTATGATATGTAAATGTAGGTGCCAAGGCAAACATCATAAAATAAGTATAAATAATCTAAGAATGGTAATGGAGTGGACAACTAGCCATCCATGCATTAGGAGAAATTTAAAAAAGAATCAATGTTACTGAGATATTGTAATAACTATAATACGTAGTTATTCAGCATAGTCTGAGATGTTTTCATGAATTAGAATTATTCTGTTAAGAACCATCTACTTTATTAAAGAATACAATAACTACCAAACATTTGTTAAAACCCAAACCTGTTATAAGCTCATCTTTTATTTTAAAGCAGTAAAAAGTTAGTATTTGCTGGATGGCAAAAACTAATCCCCCTAAGTACCATCAATGTTGAATCATACCCTTATTAACATGAAAATAATCAGAATAAGCTGAATAAGAAAAAGAGAAGGTTGATTTATTCTTTCACAAAAAAGTAAGCAAAGTAATGGCAATTAAAATATAGATGCTTTTATAGGATGTGCTAGATATGTTTCTTTATAAGATAACAAAATAAAGATGTCCTAATTTTTAAAAAGACAAAAAAGATCTCCTAATCAATGCAGATGAAATAATTCTTACCCATGGAAGTAATACTCCCATAATTCTCCTTCCTGTCATCCCTATAAAGGGACTTCTGGGACTGGTCCAAATGTCCCCACTCCTCCAGGATGAAGGATACAGCCACATCAGCCACCTCTTCAATTTTCACCAACTTCTGAAACAGGAGATCTCCACTAAATTCCTATTCCCTATGTTCAAATTTGGAGTGAGGGAAAGAACTGGGAATATTAAGGAAGGAAACAGGGAAAGGGCTGTGTCTCAAAGAGGATAAGGAAGTACTGGGCACATGGGAAAAAGACACAAGAGAATGAAGGTACCAACTCAAGGTGGGCCTGGTAACTGGTTAAGGAAACAAACTCCTGATAAAGGTTCAGGTGAGTCCTCACTAAGGGCAAAGGGGCGCCAGCTCACCTGGGACCCAGTTGAGAGAAGTGAAGTTGTCAGCTCCTGGCTGTCCTTCAGGGGAAGGGAAGGAACTTGGAGAACAGGAAGGGCTGAGGGAGGAGAAAAAGAGGTTTAAGTGAGAATATTTTGCCTGATTCTTGCTGCCATCATGTTCCTTTTTTGCTTAGGAATCTACTATGACCCCTGGTGCACTAAGGCAAAATTCTTCTGCCTGGCTCTCAAGATCCTCTAATTTCTAGATCCTTCCACACTTACCCTATTATTCCACCTTCCTCCAAAAAACCAGACTCTCTACTTTGGTCAGGCTAATCACTGTTGCCAATCCCCAATAAAGAATGCCTCCTGCTCTGCCAGGAAGGTCAAATCTATCATCCCAAAGAACAACCAAAGTCCCACATCTTCCATGGGGCTAAAGCATTCCTTATAGCCCAGGGCTTCTAGAATTTTAATGTTCAAACACATCACCTAGGGACTTTGGTACATGCAGATTCTGACTCAGGAGGTACGGGGTGAGGTCTGATATGCTGTTATACTTCTAACAAGCTCCCAGAGTGCCAGTGCTGTTGCTCCTTGGACCACACTTGGATTAGCAAGGTCTCAGAAATCCTTCAAGAATTTCCACAGTTAGCTTCTATTCAGTCAAGAAGTGTGTAATAACAATTCACAATTGCTAAGATATAGAATAAACCTAAATGCCCATTCACTGATCAGTGGATCATGAAACTGTGGAATACTCTTCTTCAGCTATCGAAAAGAATGAAATAATGTCTTTTGCAGCAACTTGGATGGAATTGAAGAACATTACCCTGAATAAACTAACTCAAGAGCAGAAAACCAAACACCATGTTCTCACTTGCAAGTGGGAGCTAAACTAAGGGTCTGCAGAGGCAGAAAGAATGATATAATGGACATTGGAGACTCAGAAGTGGGGGGAGGGGTGGAGAAACCAAAAAAATCACTTATCAGGTACAATGTGCCAGGGTGGGGAGGTATGCACTTAAAGCCCAGACTTCCTTACCACTATACAATGCAACCATGGAACCAAAAATTATCTGTACCCCCCCAAAGCTACTGAAATAAAAATAAAAAGTGTGTGTTTGGGAGTGGGATTGGCAGTAGCGGGAAACTGCCGGGGGGTGGGGGACACACCTCATTTACAAGGGTACCTGCATAATGAACATCTGCATACCTAACCCTGACATCTTTAAAATAAAAAAGTAAAATAAATAAATATCTACTGGGGAAAATAAGTGTGTGTTGAGCCTACTCTGTATGTTATAGGAATAGGCAAACAAAACACTTCTTGCCTTCGAAAACTACTGTCTAATGGGAAGGGCAAACATGTAAGCCTTACTACAACACAGTGTGGAGAGTACTGTTGCTGAAGTTCACCCAAGTATCTGCTGGAACACAGAGGCAGGAGCACCCACAGAGTGGAGATGGGGAAGGTGGAAGCAACAGAAAAGCCTTTCCTCAGTGACTCTGGGCAGTAGAGAGGGGGTGAGGGAGATGGGTGCTTCCCCTGCAATGGGAAATGCACATGCAATGCCTGGAGGGTCTCATCTCTGGAAGCTGGGATCATCTGACCCTCTGCTGTCACCTCTCTTGTTCTTTGGTTAAGATTCATGGCATATCTGAATCTCACTCTCCATGTGTACAATGGCTTGCACAGACCTACCTAGGGTTAACCTTTAATTTTTTATTTTTTTGAGTTGGAGTCTCACTCTGTCACTCTGGCTGGAGTACAATGGGGCACACTCACCGCCACCACAACCTCGACCTTCTGGTCTTAGGCGATCCTTCCGCCTCAGCCTTCCAAGTAGCTGAAACTATAGATGCACACCACCATACCTGGTTAATTTTGTTGGTGATTTTTTGGTGATTTTATTGTCTCTACAATAAAATCACCTGAGGCAGAAGGATCGCCTAAGCCCAGGTCTCACCAAGTTGCCCAGGCTGGTCTCAAACCCCCCGAGCTCAGGCAATCCTCTCTCTTCAGCCTCCCAAAGTGCTGGGATTATAGGCTGAGCCACTGTGCCCAGCCAGGATTAACCTTTAACCCAAGTTTAGACCTTGCTATGGTTTCCTCAATCATGGAAATCTATGTTCCTATGTGACTTGCTGATTCCCAATGACTTAAGAAATAAGGGACGATGACACAAAAAGGAAAGGATAATGGTTAGAGAAGAGAGTCAAAAACAGAGAAGGGATCTGAAACCAGAAGCAGCTAAAGAATCAAAATAGGACTTGGCAAAGGGGTTTGGTTAACAGGGCAGAGAAGACAAGAAGCACCTAGAAACAGAAAAAAAAGAGAGCATGATCCAATGGGACTCTGAAAGTAGAAGAAACATAAGTGATCCAAGGAGGATGGAAGTCTGTGGGAGAACTTGGTGGGAAAGCAAAGGTGAGGTGGCTCAGAATCAGGTAGAAGTACTAATTTAGATTCAGAACGCCTGGGTTAAAACCCCTGCTCTGTTACTTCATGGCTTTGTGACCTTGAACAAACCTCATTTAATACCAGGATAACAATAAAACCTATTCTGAATTACTGTAAGGATTAACTGTTGGTATACCAACAAAGAATGCTGGATACAATCTTAGTTTCTTATTTTCTTTTCTAAGCAGTTTCAAATATTTTTAAGAGTAGTATTATACAGCTTTTATTATCATTAGAGTCTTCTGAAGATCAAAAAAAAATTATTTTATAAATAGAATAAAACTTATTATATCTTGTAATTTTCATATGAATCCATTGAATACTTCTACAAATCTGAGATACAGTTTCTGTGTGATCTTGTTTTTCTTATATCTTGAAACATTCTTGTATTTCTTCATCCTAAGAATTATTTCACGATTACCAATCATTATTTATTAATTATTCCTCAAAATGCCACAAAAGACTAAAATAATAAGAAGGGGAGCATAAAGGAAATATTTAGGATCATGAAATAGTAAAATAAATCATCATTCTTCACTATTCTAAAACACTACATTATTTGAGAAGGTAGAAGAGAAGACTGTGGACACCTGTGTTTAGCTTTCACTGAACATAGTTGAGAATTCCAAATTTTTCAATTGCCGCCCATTTGGGTGAAGAGAAGAAAATCTGCAGAGGATGACACTGACTATTACTACCTAATCTATGACATTGAAAGATAGATAGCAGCACTCTCTAATGATAATGATAATGATGGCCAGGCACAGTGGCTCATGCCCATAATCCCAGCACTTTAGGTGGCGGGAGGATCACTTGAGCCCAGGAGTTTGAGACCAGCAGGCAATATAATGAGACCTTTTCTCTACAAAAAATAAAAAAAGTAGCCAGCATGGTGGTGTGTGCCTATAGTCCCAGCTACCTAGGAGGCTGAGGTGGGACGATAGCCTGAGCCAAGGAGGTCAAGGCTATGGTGAGCCATGATTGTGCCACTGTACTCCAGCCTGGGTGACAGAATGAGACCTCGACTCAAAAAATAATAATAAAATAATGATAATAATGAAACTGAAAGTATAAGGGAGATGTTAGAATGAATCTTCAGATGATAACATCCTAAATAAATTTTATCAAACTTAAGAATCAATGATGGTCAATATATTTCTAAGTTCAAAAAGGAATTATGGCATTCTCATCCAGTGAGCCATTCACAAGAATGGCCTTCACATGGTATTGCACAACAAGATCCTGGACCATCCCATTTTGCTAAAGAGACAGTACTATGTGACTAATTTTCATCTTTTATGACGTTCGCAAGTCAAAATGTACCTGATATATTAACATTTCTTAAAAAGCAGTTTTTCACTATCCTTTGATTCTTCTGTAAATTATTGATTAAATGACTTAAAAATACAAAATAATAAAAAGGATCCACTGGCCTCACGTGGTAAACAGTAAGAACTATTTTTCCTGGTACATTAAGGGTTAAATTAGGTCACAAAAGGAAAATACTAAGAACGGTTTGGCACATAGCACCCACTATGTTCATTCATAGCTGCTGCTGCTGCTGTTATTTTTACCAAAGTGAAAAGTTGGAAAACATTAGGACCGTGGGGCATGTCAAGGGAAAGACCTGACCACTGAAGAGAGCCTTGAAGAAAGTTCAAAAACAGACAATTCTGAAACCCAAAAGCTCTAAATACCAAGTTTTTTTCCCCCATTAAGCTAGGCAATGAACTAATTTGACAGCAAAACCTGACATGAACTGATGCGAAGCTATTTAAAGTCTTTATTTAATCCACTTAGTGTAAACAAGCATACATTTCACAGCAGAATTTATTTTTATTTTTTTATTTGGAGTCTCACTCTGTGGCCCAGGCTGGAGTGCAATGGCACACTCATAGCCACCCCAGCATTGACCTGCTGGGCTCTGGCAATCTTTCCACCTTGACCTTCCAAGTAGCTGGAACTACAGCTGCACACTACCATGCCTGAATAATTTTTGATTTATTGTAGAGACCAGGTTTTGTCAAGTTGCCCAGGCTGGTCTCGAACCCATGGGCTCAGGCAATCCCACTCGCCTTGGTCTCCCAAAGTGCTGGGATTACAGGCTGAGCCACTAAGCCCGACCTGCAGAAATATTAATGTGTGTGATTATGGGTGCTAACCCAAATCCTGCTACTAGTGTAATATGAGTAAATAAATCATATCGCCTCACTAAATCTACAAAATTCTGAATTCTAAAATATATCTGACACCAAAGGTTTCAGATTAGGGTTTACGGACTTGTGAATATATAATCATAATATGATACTCAGCTGTTCATTTTTCTTCCTTAATATATCTTAGGAAGGTTAATAGGATTGAGAGGGGAAGGGAGGGGAACAGAACAGATGTTCTAAAGGTCATTGTGAAAAACTATTTCAGGGCACCCCTCAGATCCCCTCCCACCGCAGGAGCTTCTCTGTCCTCTCAATAAATCCTGCTTTCTTTTAAAAAAGAAAAACTATTTCAAATAAGATTTCAAGGTGAATGAGCATGCAGAAATGAATGCAATTAGGAACTGGAGACCTTTTTTATATAAGCATTAAAGCAACAAAATTTATGAGAGAGGGGTGAAAAACTGTTGCAAGATGATTGTGACACTTTTGTAAAAAATGTTTCTAGATCTCTTAACAGTCCCATACTTGGAGCTGTCATCATCTGCATTACAGCTTTAAAATTAAACTGTGGTACAGTTCTAGCCATTTCTATCAGCTGACAGGGACTGTTTCTATCAACATCATGGACTCAGCTCCAGGTTCCTAGCTCTTCCCAACCTTCAGATCCTGTAGGTTGCCGAGAGGCTGCCCAGCTTACAGTATGTCTCTTGCAGATGGCACCTGCCACATGGCCAGGGTGACCACTCTCTAGCCACGTGTGTCCTACTGAATTCCCGAACCTCACCATTTTCATCCAGGAGATGAGGCTTCTGTGACTCTTGCTCAGGTTGGGTGTCCACGGATGGAGGCTGGTGACTGAAGGATTCCTGCACTGCTGCTCCAGGGGGTACCATCTTCTGAGGAAGCCCATCAGGACACGCGACAATCTAACAACCACAACCATAATCAGCACAGTTACACAGTCCATGAAATAATCCACTAGTCACAATGGAATTTCATTCATTCCCTTGCCAAGCATTTAATGTCAGTCTACAATGAGCCAGGCACTGATAATATAGTGTAATAAACATGATTGACTTCTAGTTGAAGACTTTCATTAAATATATCAACACATAAATAAATACATAATTAAAAACTATAATTTTACAGACAAGTAAAAGTGACCCAGGCACAGAGAACATTAGAAAACAACTTCAAGGAGGAATTCCAAGATGGCCACCATGGAGCAGCAGACCAATACCTCTCCTGCTGAGCAAGGCAAAGAATAGGGACCGCGATGCTGGTAGACAGAAACACCTCAAACACTTTGGGGCAGGTGAAACACACTGCACCCAGTAAAGTTCTCTTTGAACATACAGAAACCAGAAACGACAGCGGACAGGGGAATCTGAGCGCCCAATTCTCTATTGTGGGCCAGGATGGCACAAGAACTGAAGCCTTGCCCAGAAGACAAAAGTGGTTAAGTGAGGCAAAGATACTTTGGAACAGTTCACCCCCTCCCAGCTGTGCACCGGTCGTCCCATGCCAGAGAAGTCCTGGGTACGGCATAGCAGCAGGCAACTGCCGCAAAAGTGGAACAGGAGAAAGATTTGCGCTGGGTCAGCTCCTGTGAGGACGGCTTCCGCTAGGCTGGTGGCTCATAGGCAGGGAGTGCCCATCTGCAGAGTGAACCCAGCTAATCTGCACCAGCAGTTGGTGGCCATCTCCCCAGCCAGATCAGGAAGAACCCCCTCCAAGCTCTGTGTCCTGGCAGGGCAAAGCCCACCCCCATCTCCATGACAGAGAGCTCACTTTATTCCAAAAGCAGAGTGCAGACTTGAACAGGAAGAGAGCAATACAAAAGACACCCAAGGGCTCTCTCAGTGGAAAGGTTCCTAGGCTGTCCTCTGCAGAATGCAGATAGGAGACCCATCCCCCTGCAGAGTGCTAGCTGTGGGGGCTAAAAGCCAGTCTAACTAGCTTAGCAGTGAGAGAGAAATTCTGCAGTGACAGAAACCTGCCACAAGGTAGAGCAAGGAGCAGATGTGAATGCCCTTCTCACTCACTGAGTGACATACTGAACAACAAAAAGTCCCTTAAAACAGAGGGTACCTGAACAGCATCGCATCATCAAACCAAAAGAGAAACTATAGAGAGGCCTGTCACAAATGAGGTAAAATATCAACAAAAAAACACAGGCAGCCCTCAGAGTCCTAAAGAGACAATGCCCAAAAAAGCAGCTATGAGGGCACAAACAACAGAAACACCCCAGAATGACCTGCCTGGATAACAGCCACAGAAATCAGAGATTGGGCCAGGCGCAGTGGCTCAAACCTGTAATCCCAGCACCTTGGGAGGTCAAGGTGAGAGGACTGCCTGAGCTTAGGGGTTTGAGACCAGCCTGAACAGCTTGATGAGAACTCATCTCTACAATAAATCAAAAAATAAGCTGAGCGTGGCAGCACACACATGTAGTTCCAGCTACTTGGAAGGCTGAGGCAGAAGGATCACCTGAGCCCCGCAGGTCGAGGCTGCAGTGGCCATGAGCATGCCACTGTACTCCAGCCTGGATGACAGAGTGAGACTCCAACTCAATCAATCAATCAATCAATAAATCAGAGACTGGATGGCAAAATGAACAGGGACCAAGAGAAACTAGAAGCAAAACTCACTGAAGCTGTATAGGAAGTAAAAACGGATTAGGTCAATTTCAAAAAAAAAAAAAAAAAAAAAGGCCACTCAGAAATAATGAATGAAAAATTTCATCCTGAAAATTAAGAACATAGTAACAAGCATAAGAAGCAGAATCAACCGGGCAGAGGGAAGACTCTCAGAGCTTGAAGACCAAGATATGGAATTAACCTAGTCTGTCAAAAAATAGGGAAAAAAAGCTCAAAAATAAGGAGCAAAACCTGCAAGAGACGGGGGACTTAAGAAGCCAAATCTACACCTGATTGGTATCCCTGAAGCAGAAAGGGAAAACACCATGGAACAAACATTACATGAGGTCATTCAAAAAAACTCCCCACATCTTGCCAGAGAGGTGACAATCCAAGAACAAGAGATTCAGAGAACCCATGCAAAGTATCATATGAAAAGACCATCCCCAATGCATATAGTAATCAGCCTCTACAAAACAAGCATGAAAGAAAAAATCCTAAAGGCAGTGAGAGAGATAGGTCAAACTACCTACAAGGGAAGACCTATCAGAACTGTTCCAGACTTATCTGCAGAAACACCACAAGCCAGAAGGGACTGGAGTCCAACTTTTAACATTCTTAAAGATAAGCAATTCCAGCCAGAAATTTCCAACCCTATCAAGCTAAGCTTTATCAGTGATGGAAGACCAAAATCATTCCCAGACATCCAAGCATCTGGATCACAGAAAAAGAAAAAAAAAAAAAAGGTGATACCCATCACAAAAGTACAGGCAAGCAGAGTTAACAGAGCATATAGAGCACTCACAAAAAATAAAAATGCACACATATATAAATACAAAAGTAATAAAGCAACTTCCTAAGATGTGAATGGACTAAATGTGCCACTGAAGAAACACAGAGTGGCCAACTGGACAAAGAAGCACAATCCAACAGTCTGCCGTCTCCAGAAAACTCATCTCATTGCAAAGGACACTCACAGGCTCAAAGTTGGAGGCTGGAAACAATCATGTTGTTGTCTCCCTTCCCTTCCCTTAGGTTTCAAAGCACTTTAAATGTTAACTGTCCTAATATGGGTAAAATTTGATGCATTAAGAGGCAGCTGCAAAATAGTTATGGCAAATGCCACTCAGTGGAAGTTTGTGTGTCCTTGCTCAGAACAAGAGTTAAGATGATTCCAAGTATGTCAAAGGGCAGTCAGGCATCAAAGAACCAAAGCAACCCTTGAGGTCCCCTGAGATGAGGACAAAGGAACTAAGAAGGATTAAAGTTAGAACATGAGAAAACACTTGCCAGAAACAAAATAGCTTGGAGATAAAGTCGAGGAACAACGTGGGGCTACCAGAAGGAAGGGAAGGGGAAAGGCAAACAAAGTGAGGCCCTCAGGAAAATCTTCTCTAGGGACCTGAAATCTTTCCTGCCATCAAGAAGTGACTTGTCTGTGTTCTTTCCAAAGATGGACTGCCTGTCACAATGACAGAGGTAAATGTGTAATATCTGCTGTAAATTCTCTATTTTAAAAATCGTGTGTGTGTGTGTGTGTGTGTGTGTGTGTTGTTGTTGTTGTTGTTGTTGTTCTTGGGTTTTTTTTTTAAGTCAGGGTCTCACTCTGTTGCCCAGGTCGGAGCATAGTGAAACGATTACAGCTCACTGCAGCCTCAACTTCCTAGGCTCAGGTGATTCTCCCATCTCAGCCTCCCTATTAGCTAAGTACAGGCACACACCACCACGCCTAATTTTATTTTTGTAGAGACACAGTCTCCTATGTTGCCCAGGCTGGTCTCAATCTCCTAGGCTCAAGCAATCCTTTGCCTCAGCCTCCCAAAGTCCTGGGATTACAGTCATGAGCCACTGCATCCAGCCTATCCCTTGGTTTTCTGGGTTTGTTTGTTTTTTTAATTTTATTTTAAAGATGGGGGATACAATTCAGGGTTAAGTATACAAATGCTCATTATCCTCTGGGTTTTAAATTATGCTTTTGGATCTTTATATCTGTAAAACAGTAGGGAAAGTTTGTCCATTAGTGTTCCAAATTAGGTTAAAGGAATAAATGGATGTCACCATAAGCCTTTACTCTATAACCTGACTGAGCAATAGAAAGGTTCAAACATTCCCATGTGTGGAACAATCTTGCAAGACAGCTGCAGGGTCTGGCCATGGGGCAGTGGCCACTCCCTCTGCTGCTACCTGCAGGCTGGAGTGAGCTTAAGCCAGCCCAAGGACCTGAGTTCTGCAATGCTGCAATATCCTTTATCAGGGATAAGAACAATGAGACTAGTACCTTATTCTTAAATGCAATGGCTCTAAATGATGACAGAAATTCTCTAACTAGTTTTGAACTCGTGTAAACCCATGATCCCATGATTTTGTTTCTTTGCTATAAAACAAGAAATTGAAGCTTAGAAAAGCATGAATCTCGCAGCAAGAGGAAGGTAGGAGGTCGGGTTATAAATGAGTATAGGAAAGAGTGAGAAGACAGCAACATACAGCTATCGATCCTCCTTAAATATGTAAGTTAATGCAATCCCAACGATAGTATCAAAAAAAATTTGGGGATGGTAGAAACCAAATCAGTAACTCTAAAGTTAGCAGGGAGGAGAGAAAATACTGGAAAAAAAATACTTGGAGAAGTAAGAGTAGCCCTGCCAGATACTAAAACATTTTGTGAAGCTCAAATAAGTACAACAGTGATACATGGCCAGACATGGCAGCTCACACCTGGAATCCCAGCACTTTGGGAGGCCAAGGCAGGAGGATCACTTGAGGACAGGAGTTCAAGCCAAGCCCGGACAACATAGTGAGATCCCCGTTTCTACAAAGAATAAAAAATTAGGTGTGGTGGTACACGCCTGTAGTCCCACTTGGAAGGCTGAGGTGAGAGGATCACTTGAGCCCAGGAGTTCAAAGCTGTAGTGAACACTCTAGCAGTGAACACTCTAGCCTAGGTAAAAGGGTAAGACCCTGTCTTAAAGAAAAAAAAAAGAGAGCGAGAGAGAGAGAGAAAGTGTTACATAAACAGATAAGATCAATCAAACAGAATAGAAAGACTGGAAATGGACCCAAATACATATAGAAATTTGATATGTGACATTGGAAGGCTGAGGTGAGAGGATCACTTGAGCCCAGGAGTTCAAAGTTGTAGTGAACACTCTAGCAGTGAACACTCTAGCCTAGGTAAAAGGGTAAGACCCTGTCTTAAAGAAAAAAGAGAGAGAGAGAGAGAGAGAGAAAGTGTTACATGAACAGATAAGATCAAACAGAATAGAAAGACTGGAAATGGACCCAAATACATGTAGAAATTTGGTATGTGACACAGGTAACATTTTAATCAGAGAGAATAAAAAAGATTGCTATAGAAGTTACCAGGGCAACAGGATAGGCATGGGGAAAAAATTAAGTTGCAAACCACATCAGACACCCTATACCAACATAAAATTCCAGATAGAACAATCATTTAAAAGTATAAGAAAACAGCAGAGAAGGAAACTATTAAAAAACATTTTTTTATAATATTATAGTGAAGAAGAACTTTTTAAGTATGGAATGAAACCCAGAAACTATAAAATAAAATAGTTAAACTGACTGTATAAAAATTTAAAAACCTGCAAAACAAAAATCTTCATAAATAAACAAAAACATCAAACTGGAAAAATAACCCTTGCAACTCATCTAACAGACACAATGCTTATCGTTTCTTACAAGTAACAAATACAGGTAAGGAATATAAACAGATAATTCACACACACACACACACACACACAAAGAGTATAAAACCTATGGCCCTTAATATGTACTCTTGTCAAACAAAAAATTCTAAGCCAGGCACAGTGGCTCAAACCTGTAATCCCAGCACTTTGGGAGGCAAAGGTGAGAGGACTGCCTGAGCCCAGGGGTTCAAGACCAGCCTGGGTAACTTGCTGAGACCTCATCTCTACAATAAATCAAAAAATTAGTTGGGCATGGTGGCACACACCTGCAGTTTCAGCTACTTGGAAGGCTGAGGCAGAAGGATCGCCTGAGCCCAGCAGGTCGAGTCTGCCATTGTATTCCAGCCTGGGCAACAGACAGAAGGAGGGAGGGAGGGAGGAAGGAAGGAATTCCAATGACAATTGCACAGGCCTGGCACAGTGGCTGCTGCCTCTAATCCCATCACTTCGGGAAGACAAGGCAAGAGGATCACTTGAGCCCAGGAGTTCGAGACCAGCCTGGGCAACATAGGGAGACCTCGTCTCTACTAAATAAATAAATATTAAAAATGAAAACTGCACAGAAATGGAATACTGCATCTTTTGCATTGGCAATAATCACAAAGTTTGATAACATTAGCTATCAGACTGTGGCCAAAAACATTTTTTCAAACATTGCTGGTAAAAATCTAAATTGGTATAATCTCTAAACATTGCTGTTTAAATTTAAACATTGCTGTTTAAATTGGTATAATCTCTAAACATTGCTGGTAAAAATCTAAATTGGTATAATCTGTCAACAGCTATCAAAACTACAAATGTACTTATGAGTCAACAATATGAGTTCTATATGACCCAGCAATTCCCCTATTGGGAATATACCCAGAGGAACTCAAATCATTTTACAAAAAAGATACCTGCACACGCATGTTTATTGCAGCACTATTCACAATAGCAAAAACATGAAATCAACCGTGCTGCCCATCAAAACTGGACTGGATAAAAAAAGTAGTATATTTACATAATGGAACATTATGTAGCCATAAAGGACAAGCATATGGACTTCGAAGCAACTTGGATGGATTTAGAATCTATCATACTCAATGATCTATCACAGAAACAAAGAACAGAGTACCATATGTTCTCCATAAGCAGACCTTGAACAATTATCATAATACTTTAAGAAACAGATTGGCAGTAGTGGGAAACTGCCAAGGGAGGGGGGGCACACCTCATCAGCAAGGGTACCTGCATAATGAACATTTGTATACCTAACCCTGAATTGTACCCCACATCTTGAAAATTAAAAATTTTTTTTAAAATCTGAGTTCTAAGCATTCATTCTACAATTAATTATATGGGGATTCACTGCAGCATAGTTTGTTATAGTAAAAATTTGGAAACAATCTAAAGGAACAACTTTGGCCAGGCACAGTGGCACACACCTATAATCCCAGCACTTTGGGAGGCTAAGACCAGAGGACTGCTTGAGGCCAGGAGTTTGAGACCTGGGCAACATAGCAAGACCTTGTCTCTACAAAAAATTTAAGAAATAAATAACTAGTCATGCGTGGTTGTGCACACCTGTAGTCCCAGAACTTTGGGAGACTGAGGCGGGAAGATTGCTTGAGCCCAGGAGTTTGACGAGCCTGGGCAACACAGCAGAACTTTGTCTCTACAAAAAAAACCAGAAGATTAACTGGACATGGTAGCAAATAACTCTAGTCCCAGCTACTCAGAGAATTAAGCAGAAGGATCACCTGAGTCCAGGAGGTCGAGGTTGCAGTGAGTCAGAATTGTGCCACTGCACTCCAGTCAGGGCAACAGAGTGAGAATGACTCAAAAAAATAAAAAACAAAAATAAAAAACAAAGGGACAACTTAAAAGGCACAACTCAAACTCCTTCACTGGAAATTAATATAAGCAGTTTCAAAGAGTAAGGCAGCTCTAGTTGCACTGATATGGAACAAGCCAAGATATGAGAAAAAAGAGGCAGATGTACTTTTTAAAAGTTCATGTTTTTCTAAAGCATGTTATAAGCTTATGTGTCCAGAATACAGTATGTCTCTGTAAGAATATTTAAGTACCATATAACAGTGATTGCCTCCAGAAAGAACTAGGACGTTGGGAAATTAAGGGTGGAAGAAAAACTTATTTTTCAAAAAACAATCTTATATAACTTTTTGGATTTTATCATGTCATTCAAAAATAAATACAGCAAGTTTTTAAATATGTAAAAGAGTAGATTGTCTTCTAGAAGTTAACAGACTGGATACTGCTTCTCTTTGCTGGAGTGGAGAAAATCTCCACAGTGTACCTAATCCCGGGAGAACAAAAGAATATGAATGAAGCACCAGAGGGCTAAGAATCTCACCCCTGCTCAGCAGCTTCTTGACTCTTTCCTCTCCTTCCTCATTGCTCTTACGCTCCTCTTTGACTCACCTGTTGTCTGCGTTCCTCAAGTTCTCGCTGTATATTTTCTATCACAGCCACTGCCTCCTCTCCACTTTCAGGGTGATGCTCTCTCACCCAGGCCTGGAACTCTTCAGGCAGGATGGTCAAGAACTGCTCCAGCACCAGCAGTTCCAGGATCTGCTCCTTGGTGTGCAGCTCGGGCCTCAGCCACTCACAGCAGAGCACCCTGAGCTGGCTGAGGGCCTCCCGGGGTCCTGATGCCTCATGATACTGGAAATGCCTGAAGCGCTGGTAAAAAGTCTCAAACGTTGGTGGATTGTACTCCTGCATCCAGGTGCAGTCTTCTTCTTCCACCTTCACTATCAGAAGGTCTTCTTGCTCCTGTGAAGTCTCAGCTGGAGGGTCTAAGTCTATAACTTCCCGGGATTCTGTCATTATCATTCCAACTCAGAGGGAAGTCTCGCGAGGCTGGCTGTGTTACACACAATTTGTTTTCTGTTCTTTAAGATCTTCTGAAGGACACTTTCAGTGGCGTACAACCTACTGATGTATTGGGAATCATTATTAGCAAAGAATGATGGCAAAGAGGTCATCTATAATAAAGATGACCACTCAACAAAGTAATTTCCTTAAAAATATGAACTTCAAGGCAGCTGTAAAACAATCACTAACAGAGAATATCTTCTACATTTTTTTAAAAAATGTAAAGGAGAGCCATAAAAAAATATGACATCAGGACCAACCTAAAACACAGTTTTGGAGGTGAAGAACTGTACATTTCTTTTTTTTTTTTTAATGAGACAAGACTTATTAACTAGTCCAGACGCAGTCGGTCCTTCTCTCCACCATAAGCCAAACTTAAGTCAGAATAGGGGTGAAAACATTACAATGGTCAAAACCGGGCCTGTCCCTCAAGCTACGAGAGTTTGACAGGCCAATGGGAGACTTCATTTGTCCCGAAAAGAAGCAGCGTTATAGGTACAGATTTGGACCTGGATTCCTCGGAATCGACCGCGACCACGAGAACCGGCGGTTGTGGCCCGATCAAGATTAGGGACAGGACCCCAGTCCAGACACAAAGCCCCACCCCCTCCCCTCAAAGCCTCGGTCTCGGGGAGCTCTCCTGGAAGAACAAGCTCCCCGGAGCCAAGGCTGGGAAGATGGGGTTCATCTCACACACGGAGAGAAAACCGAAGCCAACACTTCCTCGCCGGAAGTAAGCAAGTCCAAGCTTTCCCTGCTCCAAAGGGGCTAAACCCTTAAATCCCACCCCCGAGAGCACTTCCGAGGCCTCTCTAGGAATCCCGGAGGTCCTCTCTTCGCAGCGGGGTGCGGACCAATCGGCGGGGAGATGGAGCGCGGGCCGGGGGTCCCAGCCCACCTCCAGCCACCGGGCCGTCCACAGGCCACCCGAAGCCGCAGGCTCCGCATCATTAGAGCGGGGAAGGCCAACAGAGCCGTCCTCTTCCCCACCCCAACACAAAGCCGTTTAAGCAGCCCGAACTCCTCCCCTTTCCTCGGGGTTGGGCCAGGGGGCGGGGCCTCCGGGGTTGGGCTACAGTTGTGAGTGTCCGATTGGCCATGGAGCTTGCACCTCACCCATCCAACACTGCGCCCCGATTCGAAGTGGGTCCGTTCCTTTCAGCGTGCCCACAGCCCTCGCTTATCTTTCATTTGGGGCCCTTAGTTTATTCGCTCGAAAGCTCGCCATTCCCCCCAGCCCCTCTCCAAACACACCCACCTCTTTACCACCGCAGTCGGCTCACAGGACCCATGTCTCCAACGTCACACTCGCGAGTCGCAGGGACCAAACGACTTCCAGGACTACATCTCCCAGAAAGCCCCGCGCGGGCCGCGCCGGCTGGCCAATAGACGGCCGTGGCTCTTTTTTTTTTCGCAGCCTCGATCTCGTGGGCCTATCCGATTGCGGCAGGGCTGGGAGGCGTGTCCTCGGGCTCCCAGAGGGGAGGCAGTGGTGAAGGAGAATCCTGTCCACCTCCTGGCTGGCGAGAATGGCCAGGACCCTGGCGGCCCTGCGAAGAGAGGAGCGCTGTTTGCGCAGGGTTTTCCTAGCCAAGGGGGATCCCATCCTTAATAATCTCTCATGTCATTTGGTGCCTTATGGTTTCCAGTCCCTTGGCTGTTTACAAAACTGTTGGGCAGGCAAGACGAGTTACTATCGCTACTATTTTATGCGCGCAGCGTCTGCAAACAGCTAAGCAGGTATTTAGAGGGTAAAGGTCTCTTTTCAGGGTGCCTAAAATCATGCATTTGAAGTAGCTTCTTATCTACGACCAAACCTCTGGTGAATGAATGTTTGTTTGTTTTGTCTATATTTTGTGTTTAGTGACTTGGTATCGAATTTTACAGCTATGGCTTAATTTTGCTGCTCTTATTGAATTAGCATAGTTGTTTGAGGAATATAAAAGTTGTTTAAGGTGGATATTCATTTTCTCCTAATATACTTCCCTCCATTTGGATGATTTACAAATGCCATTTCCGTTTTAATAATTTCATGTATTTCTTAAATAGGTAATACATTTGCACGAGTCAAAATTCAAAATGGTATACAAAGTCTTCCATTCCCATTCTGCATCCATTTTTCTCCTTAGAAATAATGAAGATGACTAGTTTCTAATGTGCTTACCAAGATGTATTCTATAAATATTTAAGCAAATGTTACGTTTTGTGTATAAATGGTAGCACAGCCGGAGACACACGCCTGTAATCCCAGCACTTTGGGAGGTGGAGGCAAGAGAATTGTCTGAGCCCAGGGGTGCTAGACCAGCCTGGGCAGCTTAGCGAGACCTGTCTCTATAATAAATCAAAAAATTAGCCGGGCATGGTGGTTCCAGCTACTTGGAAGGCTGAGGCAGAAGGATCGCCTGAACCCAGCAGGTCGAGGCTGAAGTAGTGGTGATCCTGTGATGGCACTCCAGCCTTGGTGACAGAGTGAGACTCCAACTCAAAAAAAAAAAGCACAGTTTACATTCTTTCTCCACCTTACAATTTTTACTTAATGAATCTTAGAGATTGTTCTCTGTGAATACATAGAGAGTATCAATACATAAAGAGTTTTATCATTCTTACTTTCCTATCTGAATAGTATAGCATTATTCTAATATATTTTGCTTTATTTAATCCTTACTGGTGGGAATGAGATTACTCTGGTTTTTATCCAAAGCAAGCAATGCTCTACTATATAAGTATCCTTGTATATATGTCATTTTAGACATGTGCAAGTACAATTGCAGGATAAATTCTTAGAATTGGAATTGGTGGATCAAAATGTAAGATACTTTTTTCCAGATGTGTGTGTCTATATAGTTATGTCTATATCGATGTCTGTATCTGACTAGATAAATGCCTAGATCTGACAAGATAAATGTCTTAGATAGCACAAGGACATCTAGAAAGGCTATTTTAAGTTGAGGTGTATAGTGACACTTTATTTTTACTCTTCTCTGCCCAGGTATATCCAGCAATGCAAGACTGCTTTTACAATAACTGACAAGTGTTCATGTCTCAACCCCCAGGTGACAACATTTGCACTCAGGGTAACAATATATTTGTTTGACCTTAGTCTACAACTCCTCCAGAGGTCAAGGTGATACTCTATGGCTCAGGTTCATATCTTGACATTTTCACTAGGGTATCCTACGATCTTGCCTGAGTGTTTCCTCATCTTTCACATTTTCAGGAATTCACAGAATCAATACTATATGTGAGGAAATGCTCTACCAATCTAGTTTAAAGGAAGAACATACATGTTGTGAAGTTACGTAGTACCCAAGTTCACCCTCACTTATGACTCAACCAGAAGTTCAGGGTTCCTCAAGACCACCCTCAGGTTCAATAATTGGCTAGAAGGACTCACAGAACTCACCAAAAGCTGTTAGACTCACCGTTTCAGTTTATTACAGCAAAGGGATACAATTAAAATCAGCCAAGAGGCCAGTACTTGTGCCTATAATCTCAACACTTTGGGAAACTGAGGCAGGAGGATTGCATGAGCCCAGGAGTTCAAGACCAGCCTGGGCAAGATAGTGAGACCTCATCTCTATGTTATTAAAAATAATAATAATAAAATCAGCCAAGAGAAAAGGCATGTTGAATAGGATCTAGGAGAGTTCCAATCACAGAGTGATGCAGACACTGCTGACATCTCCCAGCAATGATGTATGATAGTATTGCTGACCAGGAAAGCTCACCTAAGCCTTAGTGTCTAAAGTTTTTATTACAGTTCAGTCACATAGGCCTGGTTTACTGCCCACATAGCTTAACCTTAGTCTACAACTCCTCCAGAGGTCAAGGTGATACTCCATGGCTCAAGGATTCCCTACCATATAGACTATCTGGCTTGTTCCAAGACCCCAGTGTCAACAAAGATACTTTTATGAAGCAGGATATTCCAAGGGCTTAGAGATTACCTCCCAGTAGCTGATCCAACCTCTCTTTGGACAAGGTTAATTCTTTACTGTACACAAGGTCTAAGCTTTTTTGCTTTTCTATTTCTTTTTCCTATAGACTTATGTTTAGCTGTATAACAATGCGTAAGCCTTGGAAAATAGAGTAGCATTATGAAACTAAATCAACAAAAGATATTTTTGTGTCTATTTTATTTGTTTGTTCATGTATTTATTTATTTAGAGTCAGGGTCTCACTCTGTTGCCTACAGTGGCATGATCATGGCTCACTGTAGCGTCGACCTCCTGGGCTCAAGCGATCCTCCCACCTTAGCTTCCTGAGTAGCTGGGACTACAGGTGCATGCCACTACACCTAGCTTGCGTCTAATTATTAAAGTAAACATGCCTGAATTGGTCTTAGACACACAAACATATAGATGATGTTCAGTTTTGGGAATCTTTACCTCCTAGCTATGATCTTCAACCATTCTCCTACCTTGTTCCTATAACATCTCATCTTATACATGTTCCCCAAACCAGCAGAATATTATTGAGTACTCATTGTGTGCCCAACACCGTTCTAGGTACTGAGTATTTGGGAGCAACCAAGACAGACAGTAAAAACTTCTTTTGAAAAGTCTTTTGTGTGATCTGTTAAATCTCCAATAATATTTTGAATAGATTATGAAACCTGTTTTATCCTTTTTTTTCTTTTTTTTTTTTTTTTTTGAGTAGGAGTCTCACCCAGACTGGTTGCAGTCACATTATCACGGCCACCACAGCCTCAACCTTTCAGGCTCAGGTGATCCTTCTGCCTCAGCCTTTCAAGCAGCTGGAACTACAGGGGCACACCACCACACCTGGCTAGTTTTTTTATTTATTGTAGAGACAAGGTCTCCCCACATTGCCTAAGCTGGTCTTGAATCCCTGGGCTCAGGCAATCCTCTTGCTTTCACCTCCCAAAGTGCTGGGATTATAGGCATGAGCCCCCACACCTGACCCGTTTTAAATATTAGAAAAATAAGCATCACAGTCCTTAAATGACTTCTCCAAAAACATATCTCAACCTTTTGGCAAAACAAGGTGTAGGTCTTCTAACTTATAACCCAGGGTTTTCTGCACTCAAAGTTGTATTAAATAAATTGTTTCTAAGGTAAAGATTTGGCATATATAGAGAGTATTGCTGTCCCATCCCAGTACCAGCTCTGCCTCTTACTAGCTATGTAAACTTTGGTGAGATTCCTTATTTTCTCTTGTTCTTGATTAATGGTACTAGCTCAGAAGGTTGTTATGAAGATGGAGATATTGCCCTTCAGAGTTGCTAATACATAATAAGTGCTCAATACATGTTGGTTTTTTTAATTATAAATCATATTATCCAGACAGGAATGAGCAAAGTCTCTGTAAGGTTGAAGGTGGAGAAGTCTGGGGAGTTTTCCTGTGAGCATTCTTTGGGCTAGTGCAGGGAGAATTAGTGGCTACTCTCAGTACTTTCTAATTTTTCCCTAGAATATCACCTTCCACTTGCCCCTTTAGAAACCAGTGGCTAGCTGGGTGTAGTGGCTCATGGCTATAATCCCAGCATTTTGGGGGGCTGAGGTAAGAGGACTGCCTGAGTCAAAGAGTTTGAGTCCAGCCTGGGCAACACAGTGAGACCCCATCTCTAAAAAATAAACAAATATGCCCACATGAAACCAGTGGCTTCTCAGCAATCTAAATAATAAACCTATATAGTACATATAGTTATGGGTTATGTTCCCCTAAATATTCATCTATTCAAGTCCTAACCGCCAGTATCTCAGAAGGTGACCTTATTTGAAGATAGGGTCTTTAACAAGTTAAGATGAGGTAATTAGGGTAGGCCCTAATCCCTTATGACTGGTGCTATATAAAAAGAAGAAATGTGACCAGGCCCAATGGCTCATTCCTATAATCCCAGCACTTTGGGAGGCCAAGGTGAGAGGATTACCTGAGCCCATGGGTTCGAGACCAGCCTGAGCAACTTGGCAAGACCTCATCTCCACAGTAAATCAAAAAATTAGCCAGGTGTTGGTGGCATGTGCCTGGAGTTCCAACTACTTGGAAAGATGAGGAAGAAGGATAGCCTGAGCCCAGTAGGTTGAGGCTGCGGTGGCCGTGAGCAGCGTGCCACCGTACTCCAGCCTGGGCAACAGAGTGAGACTCCAACTCAAAAAAAAAAAAAGAAGAAGAAGAAGAAATGTGGAGATAGACTTTGGATGTAGGCAGAATGCCACGTGAAAATGTAAGCAGGGATCAGGATGATGCTTCTACAAGCCAAGGAATGCCAAAACTTGCCAGCAAACCACCAGAAGCTAGGAGAGAGGCATGGACAAATTCTTCCTCTCAATTGTCAGAAGGGACCAGTCCTATGGACATGTTAATCTCACACTTCTAGCCTCCAGAACAATTTCTGTTGTTTAAGCCATCCAGCTTGTGGGACTTTGTCACTGCAGTCCTAGCTGTCCCCACTACCCCACCTCCCCGCCCCCACTTTATCCAAGCACCATAAGGGAGGGCAGGGGCCAATCCTATTCCTCTGCTATAGCCTCAACAACAGAGGATGCTCAGGAAATATGGGGAGGCAATTGATGGCTGAAGGCCCAATGTGTGCCCTGCAGCATACTGGGGAGGTGCTGTCATATGTCCTAACTGCATAAAATTCAGCTTGTTGGTTTCCTGGAGCAGAAGCACAGCAAGAGGTCAGATATGTTTCTTGAACGACTGAGCAAACCAGGTAGCTGTAGGCGAAGAAAACCAATTACAATAAGTGCACGTCGTAGCAGTGGAAAGCCCTGAGTTTTGGAGTTTGAAATGGGCACGTTGGTCTCATTCATCAAGTCACCAGCGGCTAGACATCGAGCAAGACACAACGTCTTTGAATCTGAATTTTCTTATCTTTGTTACGCTCAAAGTCGTTAACATCCGATGTACATGTCAACACTTGGTTTAAAACATTTTTTTCCTCTCAACCTTGGAGTTTCTCCACACCGGAAGCGCGTTATCTTCTTGAGCTGCAAGAGCTGAGCCGCCAGGACTGGTCGCCGGCGGCGACGGCGGCATCCGCACGGTAAACCACCGAGATGCGTCTCCATGGAGCGCCTAGAGAGGCCCCGGAAATGCCGAAGGGGAAGCCGCAAGGAGTTGGTGACGCACTTCCGGCCAGTTTTTTTTTTTTTTTTTTTTTTTTTTCCTTTTTCTTTTTCCCTTGTTGGGGGACTGAGGGTTATAGACCGAATAGCTGAGGAGGGGGGGAGTGTGGGAGAGGGGCTCGGCTGGGGGAGCTGATGAGTTCCTTGGGCTTGCTCTCTTCTCACCTGAAGGCAAGACTCCCGGAGAGTCAGCACATGCCGGAGAAAGATGAGTTCGAGCCTGACCGCCGGGAGGCGCGGCAGTGACGCCGACGCGGGAGCCTGGGTGATGGCTGCGAGGCCCGGGGATGCCGAGCCGTCCTGGCGCGACGGACTTTTGACAGTGAAAGTGGAGGAAGACTCATCTGGGGGCCGGGAGTCCGTCCCCCCCGGGGCCTGGCAGGACCCCGAAACTTCTCGACTGCACTTTAGGCAGATGCGTTACCAGGAGGTGGCTGGGCCGGAAGAGGCGCTGAGCCGGCTCCGAGAACTCTGTCGTGGGTGGCTGAGGCCCGCGCTGCACTCGAAGGAGCAGATCCTGGAGCTGCTGGTGCTGGAGCAGTTCCTGGCCATCTTGCCCCAGGAGCTCCAGGTCTGGGTGCGGGAGCACGGCCCGGAGAGCGGGGAGGAGGCTGTGGCCGTGGTGCGGGATCTGCAGAGAGCGCTCGAAGGGAACTCGCCCCAGGTGCGAAGTGAAGGGCCTGTCCTGGGGGTGGGGGGATGGAGAATAGACGTGTTCGGGGTGCTCCGAGTGTCTGCCTTTCTTTCCTTTATTACATTGTGTGTGGACTTTAGGATGTGCATGAACTTCCTTTTCTTTCCGTAGGAAACAGTGACAAATCCAAATGGCTTGAATCATAGACCTCAGCAGAAAGCCAACACGGATTACTGATGACTCTCTTGTCTTACTAGACTTCTTGGCAAAGACAGTTGTTAGGATGGAAAATGGGCACATGTCCTTAAACTACGTATGCTAGAACAGCAATTCCCCGCCACTTTGAACCCCTTTTTTGCAGGTGTGTTGTTGTTTTGAGTTGGGGTCTCACTGTCGCCCGGCCTAGAGTGCAGTGACATGATCACCGAAGCCTCTGCTTCCTGGGCTCAGGCCATTCTCCCACCTCAGCCTCCCCAGCAGCTGGGACTATAGCTGCACACCACCACGCCTGGCTAATTTTTTTGTTTTTTATGGAGACAGGTCTCGAAATCCTGGGCTCAATCCTCCCGCCTCGGCCTCCCAAAATACTGGATTACAGGAGTTACCCATTGTGCCTGGCCCCCTTTTTGCTTTTTAACGGCTTGGCGACCCCCTCCTCTCACATGATAATGGTTGTCCCTTTTAACTTTTCTTATTAGTAGTATTTTGTAGAGACAGGGTCTCACTATGTTGCCCAGGCTAGTCTCGAACTCCTGGCCTTCTGCCTAGGCCTCCTAAAGTGCTGGGATTTACCAGCTCCCCCCCCCCCAGCTAGTTTTCAGTCTACAAACATTACCCGGTGTTTAATGCAGAGTTGGCATTGCAACACTGAATGAGTTTTCAGCAAAAGCAGATTTAATGTAATTGTAATTCATAGAATACTGTTGAACTTTAAGCCTCGTTTCACTGAGGGAAAGCCAGGGTACCTAAATCTGTACTTTTTGTTTCTTGTCATTACATCCCATTTAACTGCTTCTGGACCAAACAAAGCCAAAACTAAGTAATTTTATTCACCAAAATACGTATTGTGCAGTAATTAAGATAATCAAATATTGATTGATAGGGTATTAAGACATTAGCAGACGTGTGATCTTGGTTCATTGCTGTATGTTAGTTCAGGCTTTTCATTGATGTCCTCATACTTCTGCACATAGCTCCAAATCACTCCAACATGAAAAACAGAAAATGGAAAAGGGCATTTTATTGCATAGATGTCAACACCATTAAACAGCTGATCAGAGTTCTCCAAGTTTGGTTTAAAGATGAGAAGAGTGAAATGTCGTTGGGATAAGCAGCAGATTGACTTTATCACACAGCCCTAGGTTTTCCAGTCCTGAGCACTAAGAATTCCAAATACAGCCGTGCTCTGCTTAATGTTGGGCATACGGTCTGAGAAATACATTGTTAGGTGGTTTATTGTATAGCCTATGCCACACTTAGGCTGTGAGATATAGCCTATGGCTCCTAGGCTGCAAACCTGTGTATACACTTAGGCTACACTAAATTTATAAAAAGTATTTTCCTTTCTTAATAGTAAATTAACTTTCTTTTTTACTTTATAATTTTTTGAACTTTTGTCTTTTGAAATGACACTTAACTGAAAACAGAAATACACCGTACAGCTGTACAAAAATATTTTTTATATCCTTATTCTATAAGCTTTCTTTTTTAACTTTGTAAACCTTTTTGTTACAAACTAAGACACTATACTCTGTAGTGCATAAGTATAATGATAGGGTAGTCATACTCGTGTGTGAGATGTGCCATCCTCAAACCTTGTTATGATGTCAGCACATTACCCACCTGACAATAAAATAAAATAAAAAACTAAGACACAAACACACTAGACTAGGCCTACACAGGGTCAGGATCATCGATATCACTGCCTTCTGGAATGCCTCCTGAAGGACCTGCCTGAGGCTGTTTTACAGGTTTTTTTGGTTTTTTTTTCCTGTAAAAAAACACACTACAAAATAACAATGAAAAGTGTAGAATAGAAAATGCATAAACCAGTAACATTGCCATTTATCATCATTATCAAGTATGTGCTGTACATAATTATGTGCTAGATTTAGGTACCCTTGGTAGCACAGTAGGTGTGTTTACCCCAGCATCACCACAAACTTGTAAGTAGTGCATTGTACTGCGACATGACCGTTATCAAAGTGATAGGAATTTTTCAGCTCCATAATAATTTTTTTTTTTTGAGTCAGAGTCTCACTCTCGCCCAGGCTGGAGTGCTCACAGCCACCGCAGCCTTGACCTGCTGGGCTCAGGTGATCCACCTCAGCCTTCCAAGTAGCTGGAACTCTGTGTGTGCCACCACACCCAAAAAGCCCTAATTTTTTGATTTATTGTAGAGACGAGGTCTTGCCATGTTGCCCAAGCTGGTCTCGAACCCCTGGGCTTGGGCAGTCCTCCTGCCCCCGCTTCCCAGAGTGCTGGGATTACAGACATGAGCCACCACACCCAGCTCATGATAATCTTACGGACCACCATCGTAGGAATCTTTCAGCTCCGTGATAATCTTATGGGACCACCATTGTATATACAGTCAGTCCATTGTTAACCAAAATGTCGTGTGATGCATGACTGTCTTTGCAAAGCATTTCTCTGAAGATTCCTTCATGTGGTTTTTAACCATTGACCAAGTTGAAAATAAGTGATTTTTTATATTGCTGTAACGTAGTTAGATTTTTATTATGTTTTTAATTATGCACAAGAAGGAACATGAGCAGTGGTATGTATAAAAGTCATTAATATTTGGCATTAGTAAATAGTCTTTTGTAGCAGTTTAAGACAAATAAAATCTTGTAGCTGAAAAATTCCTTAGAGATGGCTTCCTCTTTCTTTTCCAAAATGAATATGAGGCAGACAGCCTTAGGGCAAATAGCTACTTAAAACAGAAAAAGTACTGATCCAGGAGTCAGGAGATATGGATTCCAGTAACCATATCTTACCTCTTCCCACCATGATCTAGTCTTCCTGGGCCTCTATTTCCTCCTCTTTAAAATTATATGGTTCAGTCAGATAATAACAGAGGGCAGCTCTGCTTTTGATTCCTGATCCACTGCTGGATACCTGCATCCATCTTATAGTCCTAGGTTTTTTTGGTTTTGCAGATTTAAAATACAGAAGTATATGAGGCCCTTCAGAAGAGTACTTGGAAAAGTAATATTCTGAAAGACTCTTCATTACTGGTTTTGAAATAAAATGTAAATGTGCTGTGAGATACAGTTCACAGTTTTAGTGTGAAGAGTTAATCTTAGAACATTTTCCAGGGAAAAATAAATGGCCATTTCATATTTTGGCCATGTTCAAAGGCAGAGTTCTCAGCCTCAGCATTATTGAAATTTGGGCCAGATGCTGCTTTGATATGGGGGCTGCCCTGTGTGCTGTAGGATGCTCAGTTGCATCCCCAGCATCTGCCCTCCCCGCCCCCACCACCATCATCACCACTTATGATAACCAAAAATGTCTCTAGTTGTCAGGTGTGTTCCTTGGGGTGCAAAATCACCCCAGTTGAGAACTGTGAGTTAAGGCATAGAATTTTGGAGGGTTTGATCCTGCGTTTGTGTCTGCATTAGAGTGGACACAGTCTTATCCCTGCCTGAAGCTCTGGGTCAGTCCTTTTATGTGAAGATATGAGGCCTCTGGTTAAGCTCTTGAAGTAGGATGTCATCCTGCTCATTTGATTCTTTGCTTAATTTGCAACTATATCTTATTTCCAAGAACTTTTTTTTTAGCTGTAATTGCAAACTGATAGCTGGTTAGTGTTGTTAAAAGCCCTGTTGGGCTGGGTGCAGTGACTCACACCTGTAATCCCAGAACTTTGGGAAGCCAAGGTGGGAGAATCCCTTGAGTCCAGGAGTTTGAGACCAGCCTGTGTAACATGGCAAGACTCTGTCTCAAAAAAAAAAAAAAACTCTGTTAGGAAAAGAGGGAATAGAAGGAATATTTGTAGAGGATATCCTGATCCTGACAGATATCCAGTCCATCCTTCCATTTCTTCTGAAAATTCCAACATTTCTAAAATAAAAGGATGTGAGCCTAGGAAGGGAAAGGTAAAGTATCAGAATCACCTAGAAGAGTTTTTCAGCTTATCTAAGGTCCCATGGTTTGTAAGTAGAGAAATAAAACTCACACCCAGACAACCGGTTCCGTAGTCCATGCATGCACTTAACTCTAGCGCCCTACTGCCTGGCTGGAAAAAGTCTGAGAAGCAACAGCATTCTGGCAGGGTTGCCTCTTGGTTTCCAACCTTCTTCTTACTGTCAGAGTCATCTTACTAGCAGCAGGGACAGGAGGTAACTTAAGCTAGAACTAAGGGAGGTGTGCCAAGAAGCCAAATTCTAAGGAAAGGTATAAGTTGCTGAGGTCACTGGAAGTTCATGGACCAGGCCAGCCACCTCATTCCCGCTCATCTGATATGCAGGAAGGTATTTTGCACTTAAACTTTCTACAGTCCCTGGTATCATGTCTCACACATTGTAGTGAATGTTTACTTTTTCTGTGGATTTCAATGTGATGTAAACAAGAGATGGTAAACAATGGGTCCTGTTGCTTGAGGGGGAGAGGGAACCACTGAAAGAAGAAGACACAGGAGAGGCTCAACAAAACAGTTTATTGTACTCACAAGTCCTTAGAGACAGGAGGCACATAATACCACACCACACCAGGCCACATGGGGAAGCACAAGCAGTGATGAGGCAGAAGGGACAAGAGCAAGGGGAGAGCCCAAGCCACAACCTTTACTGGAATGTCCTCAAGGAAGGCAAGGCAGGGAGGACAGTTCAGGATTGGCTAGTTTGAATAATTTCAGTGCTCTAAGCCATAGGGGTGGTCCCTAATTGCCTCGTACCTGACCCTGGGATAATTAAGACAGGAGTATTACCTCCTGGGGCATTCAGGCCAGAGACAGGAGGTGGGGCTCTGGCCTGTATACCCCAGGTATAGTTAGTTTGCATGGCAAAGGCTGGCATCAAAGGCTCAGTGATCCCTTTGCGATCTCTAAGAATTGGCTGGCTCAGAGAAGGGCAGAAAGGTTTCTAAGGTGTCAAAACATGACAATATAGAAAAAGTTTATATATGTATACATACACAAACAATACAGTGAGCAAGAGAGCCTTGGGATCAGTTTATGGAAACTGAACAAACATCTCCCTCACCGGTTTTAGAACAACTTCTAAGAATTGACTTTAACCTCTGAGAATGTTCAGCTTACCTTTGAATAACCCATCTTAGAAGTTCTTGTTGGATAATTGTTTTATTGTGAAGTGGTCAAGAGAAAGGAAAGGCAATCTTACTGAGCATCCACTGTGGGTGGATACCTTCATCTTCCTCAGATATTTGTATCTGTTTCACACATGAGTACGGCACCTCAGCAGCCATCCTTCAAACTCAGGACTTTCTGGTTGTATGTTTCTTTTTAACCTATTGTATCATGTGTCCATTTTGATAAGTCACAGTGATATGTCAAATAAATATTTGCTCCTACCTACTTTAAACTAGTGCCGACAGTCCACAGAAAGGCTTTTCAGGATGACAAGAGAAAGCCTCTATCTTTGTCCCTGTAACAATCCCTGGTCCATAGGAGACTCAGCAGTCATGGTTTATACTTGATTCTCGTGCCTCCTCCTCCACTCCCTGGAATCTGGCTTCATCCTGAGACAGGGACAGCTGGTCCTGAGTGGGTGTCTTGTGTTGTTCCAGAGGATGATGACATCGGAAGACGTGGCTGTGTCTCTATCCCAGGAGGAGCGGGAGCATCTGGAGCCAGCTCCGAGGGACTTCAGCAGGGAGAGCGTGCAGAAGGATTACAAGAGCACTGTCCTGCCTAGTGAGTGCTGTTACTCTGCTGGTTTGTAGTGTGATATGTGAAGGGCTGGGTCCACTACCATCCCTGAGTTTCTCTGCCATTCACAGACTTGGGCTGAGAGCCTTTGATCTCTTCTGTAACCCAGGCAGGACCCCTCTGTGTTGTTAGATTCTGCTTTTTACTTTGGTTCATTTTTAACATTTCATACATACAGAAAGAGTATAAGAAAGATAATAAGCACCCCTGTACCTGCCACCCAGGCTTATTGGATCTTAATACTTTGCCATAATACCAAATATGTTACAACTGTAGGTAAAACCCCATGTACCTTCTTCAGAGGTAACCAATATCCTGACTATGGTATTTATCATTCCCATGCTTATTTTATATTCTCCCTACATACACATGTAACTACGAACTATATGTCATTACTGTATGTTTCTTTTCACTCAACCTTACATTTTGGGGATTTACCCATTTTGATACATGCAGTGCTGGTACCACCTACCTATTTTATGTATGAATACTCCAAAATTCATCTGTTCGTTCTGTCATTGGGCATTTAGGTATATTGTTTTTCACCATTACAGAGTTACACTGAACATTCTTGTATATTCTTGGTTATTTTTGTATATTTGTTCATATATTGGAGTTTCTAAAGAGAATATACTTAGAGATATGCAGTAGTCCGCCCTTTGTGATTTCATTTTCTGCAGTTTCAGTTACCCATGGTACAGTATAATAAGATAGTTTGAGGGAGAGACCACATTCACATGACTTTTATTACAGTATATTGCTGTATAATTATCTTATATCGTTATTAGTTACTGTTGTTGATCTCTTAGTGTACCTAATTTATAAGTTAAACTGTATCAGGGATATATGAATAGGAAAAATATATACATAGGGTTTGGTACTATCCACAGTTTCAGGTATCCACTGGGGGTCTGGGAGTGTATCCCCTGCAGATGAGGAAGGGCTACTGTATATTTATCTTGCTGTCCAAAGGTGTATACATTGCTCATGACCAATGTATACACCTGCTAGCGGTGTGTGAGAATTTTTTTCTCCTCATTCTTGTTAGCATTTGGTGTTATCAGCTGAGAGCATGACCTCACACAGTAACCTGTGTGTCCTTTTTCAGCTGTTGGATCATGACACTGTTCTGCTCAGAACCCGCAGTGGCTCCCGTTTCCCACAAGGGAAAGCCACAAGCCTGTGATGCCTGAAGTGCTGGGCCTGCCCCGTGTTCACCCCACCCCTGTGCTGTCCTCGTCCATTCCGCTCTAGCCACATGGACTTGCTGCTCCTGGACATGCCAGGCATCCTAGCTCCTGGTCTTTGCGCTGCTTGATCTCTCTGCCTGGAATATTCTTCTTTCAGCTCTCCATGAAGCAGACTCCCTGACACGCTTCAGGTCCTTGCTCAAGTTGCTCTTTTTCAGTTAGGCCTGCTCTGACTGCTTTGTTTAATGTTACCTGAACCTGTCACAGCCTCCTCCGCCCACACTGCTTCCTCCTCTCACGCGGCTGATCGCTCACTGTGCTCTGCTTTGTCTTTAGCATTTAGCATCATCTTACATCCTATATAATTTACATCTTGTTTCTTTATTGTTCATGCTCTCCTCCTAGAATGTAAACATCACGAAGGAGGGGTTTTTGTCTGTTTTGTTGATTAATATATTCTAAGCACCTGGAGTGCCTGGGCATACTGTAGGTGCTCAGTAAATACTATGTGGTTTAATGAATGAATGGTATTTTGCTGTTTTCGCTTGCATCTCTCTGATTTCTGCTAGTTCAGACATGTTTGTAGATCTTTCTTGGGCATTCTGGCTTCCTTTCTTGTTACTTACCTGTTTGTATCCTTTGTCTCCCCTCCTTTATCCTATTATCTTTTTAGACATTGCTTTGTAGCAGTTCTTTATATTTTTGATACTAGTCCTTTGTTATTTTATTAGTTATATAGGTGGCTTATCTTTTCACCATGGCATCTTGTTATACAGAGTTTTAAAATTATGATATAGTCAAATCTTTCAGACTTTTACTTATGGTTTATATTTTTTGAAGTCTTCTCAATCATGATTTCAGCTTTGCTGAGGCAATGACTTTTAAATCTTTTAGCTGTTTCCTACTTCAAAATAAGATGCTTATTCTGCTGTCTTCCCCACCCCCAATTTCAGTTAGTATCTCTTGATTGCCTCTTGAGAAAGATGAAGAATTCTCTTCTTCATCTTCATGTACATATTTAGTAGTCAATAATTCTTTCATAGTTAAATCAGTCTTTCTCATTAATTAATACACATTGTTTCAATATTATATGCTATCAGTATTATTCTTACCCTTGGAGAGATCCCTCCCAAAGCTTCCTCTGCCCTCGTATAAATGGGCCACTTCTTTCCTGGGCCGTTACACAGCTGTTGTCCTAGGACATCCTTCATTATCACCCAGGGAATTTCTTTTCTCTTTACTGGCTCTTTTGACATTTTCTTCTTTGGTTTACCCCCTTGATGTGGTGGAGAACGTATTCCAGTATCTTCCAGAGAACATATGCTTGGGAGCTAAATCGTCAGCAAATGTACATGTCTTTCTCGCACACATTTGGATCAGAGTGTTGCTGGATGGACTATTCTAGGTTAAAATGATTTTAAGATAGTGAATTTTCTAACTAGTTTTTCTATGTAGCTCCTCAGAAAGATGATACCATTTTGGTATTTTATCCTTTGTGTGTATATTACTTTTTTTATTTTTTGTATATTATGATGTTTTGAAATCCTAAATACCTATCTGACTAAGTTTTTTCTGGCTGCCCCTCCCATGGCTAGCTAATTCTTAGAGATACAAAGGACATTCAGTCTTAATGTAAGCCTTTGATCGGCAGAGTAACCGTTCTGGAGCCCTGCCTCCTCTGTCTATCCCATATACCCCAAGAGGTAATATTCCTTCACTTGAATCATCCCAGGGTCAGTAGCAGGCAATTAGGCTCCACCTCTGTAGCTTAGAACTCGTAAAAATTATTCAAACGATCCAATCGTAAACTGTTCCCCTTGCCCTGTCTTGCCTTTGGAGGGAAACTCCAATAAAGGTCATGGCTTAGACCCTCCCCTTGCTCCTGTCTGTTGTACCTTCTGTCCCCTGCTGGTGCTTTCCCATTTGGCCGTCTGTGGCGTGCCAGGCCTCCCCTCTTTAGGACATGTGAATATAATAAACTTTTTCTGTTCTTATTCTGGAATTTTAGTTGGTTGGAATTCATGAACTGATCCTCTAAGCTCCCCTGTTCCAATTTTTTGTTTATCTTTTGTTTCGCGTTTTTTTTTTTTTTTTTAAGAAGCAGGATCGCACTCTTGCCCAAGCTGGAGTGCAGTGGTGCCATCATAGCTCACTGCAGCCTCTAACTCCTGGGTTCAAGTGATTATCCCGCCTCAGCCTCCTGAGTAGCTGGGGCCATGGGTGCGGACCACCACACCCAGCTAATTTAAAAAAAATTTTTTTTGTACAGACAGGGTGGTGTCACTGTGTTGCTAGTCTCTAACCTCCATGGTCAAGCAGTCCTCCCACTCATCCTCCCAAAGTGCTGAGATTATAGGCATGAGCCACCCCGCCTGGCTTTTGTTTCACTTTTAGATTTCCTTAACTTTGTTTCCCAACCCTTTTGCTAAAATATTTATTACCATTTATATTTTCATGAACTTTTTCTTATGCTTTAAACAGTCCTTTGCTTATAACCTCCTTGTTTCCTGTATGTAGTATCTTAATTATCTGAAAATATTAATTATAGGTTATTAAATTTTATTTTGTTTCATGTGTTTCGTGTTTCACCAGCATTGGTGTGAGAAGTTTCCCTGGAAAGTTGATAAACTTTTACTTTATTTGTACTTAATAGTCATCCAAACAATTCTATCCAGCAATCCCCTGTAGTGGGTAGGACGTGTAAGCCAGTGATCTTCACTATGAAGTCAGCCATTAGGTGCTGCTTGACTTGAAAATTTCTGTGTGTCAGTGTCTAGGAGTTTTGGCCTGGGCTAGTAAGTTTGACCATAGAAAGATTCATTCAACAAATATATAAGGAGTGACCACAATAAGTCAGATGCTGGGCATACAGTTGTGAATAAAGCCTATGAACAGACACAGAAGTTCCTGCCCTTTTGCCTGGAGGATGGAAGCTTTGGGCTAACAATTTGGGACCTAAGTAGAGGAAAGTGCATTGAGATTCTACTGATTTGGTGTCAGTTTTCATTTGATTCCCCTGGCATTAGGGTGGTACCCATCCTCTTTCTCAGCCATGACTTAGTGTCCCAATCCAGGATTTATCGATTTCAGTCTTCTCAGAGAGTAAACCCCAAAATCCTTACTGGGGATGGCATCTGGTGGCTTGACTGTTTCTCGGTAGACGTTCAACCTGTCCTAGATTAATCTCCCACCCAGACCCTACCTTCAGACATTGGAGGCACCAGCTTATCATGTGACTAGGGTTTCTCTTGCTGAGCCATCCTTCATTCATGTGATAAAGGCTGTACTGCCTTTCTTGATATCCCTTCCAAGTTGGCCTTTCAAGATACAGTGACTTACCCAGCAGTGGAGCAGGGCAGGGAAGAAGAGACGGGTTGCTGGGTGTAGGCGTGAGTGTCGAAGGAAATAAATGGGGTTTATGTCGATCCATGTGAGCACAACTACAGGTTAATTAAAATAATTTCACTTCAGGAGTGATTTAATGGAGAATATGTAAAGGATTTTTTGGGGGGGGTAATGCTTGCTTATTTCACTCTTACACAGAATGAAATGACAGCAATTTGTATTTTAATGCTTCAGGTTTGGAAAGCAGAATTGAGAACAACGAGTTGATTCCAAAGCAAGAAATTTTAGAAGAAGCAGAACCACAGGGGCAGCTACAAGGAGTGTTTCAGGGGAAGCCCCCCCTGTTTTCCGAGTGTGGTGGTACCCAAGAGAACAGAATAGAAGAGCAATCCAGAAACCTCTCATCACTGAAACTTGAAAATTCTCCTGAAGGGCAAGGACTCACCAACATCTCAGATATCAGTAAGAATAGTTCCACAGAAGGAGGAGACTCTAAAAATAATGAGTTTGGGAAGAATGCCAGATTTTCTAACTTTATTCTTTATCAGTACATCCAAAAAGCAGAGAGGCCCATTGATGGTGATGAGCGTGGGAACAAATGCACACAGGGTTTAAATGTGGTGACACATCATGTGGTGAAACCTCACAAGTCTATTGCTGATGGAGAAAATATTCATAGTTCTGGCCTTTTTGAGACCCCCAGGCAGTTACGTGAAGAAAGACCTTATAAATGTGATAACTGTGAGAAAAGTTTCAAACAACGTTCTGACCTCTTTAAACACCAGAGAATCCACACAGGTGAGAAACCCTATGCATGCCAAGAGTGTGGGAAAAACTTCCGTCAGAGTGCTGCCCTGAGTAAACACCAGAGGACACATACAGGTGAGAGGCCGTATACCTGTCTGAAATGTGGGGAACGTTTTAGACAGAGTTCACATCTGAATCGGCATCAAAGAACCCACAGTGGAGAAAAATATTATAAATGTGAGGAATGTGGAGAAACTTGCCATATTTCCCACCTTTTTAGACATCAGAGACTGCATAAAGGAGAGAGACCCTTTAAATGTGAAGAATGTGAGAAGAGCTTCAAACAGCGCTCTGACCTCTTTAAACATCAGAGAATCCACACTGGAGAGAAGCCATATGGATGTTCTGTCTGTGGAAAAAACTTCAGTCAGAGTGCAACCCTCATTAAACACCAGAGAACTCACACTGGAGAAAAACCTTATAAATGTCTTGAATGTGGGGAAAGGTTTAGACAAAGTACACACCTTATCCGACACCAAAGAATCCATCAAAATAAAATCCCATTGTTTTGATATACCTTTGTGTGACCTGTTTTGTTTGTTTCATCGTTCAGAACCACATTCTTTGGCATTTGGAATATTTCAGTTAATCGTGGATATTTCCTCAGACATCTCATACAAGACAGGTTCGGTCTCACTTGAGTCTTAATACATATACTCTGATGGAGGATTTCCGTGAAGGAGGAATCCAGAGCGTTGAAAAGATGAGCTAGTGCTGGGCAAGAGACATCTGATGGTAAGTAAGAGCAAGGTTGACACATGACAGGCTTCTGTCCTTGTCATCAGTACTCTTCTGACCTCTACTTTGGGCCAAATCTTGCCCATTTCAGTTACTTCCCTAAAAATTTATTTTAATCAGAACTTAGATGATGGAGAGGATTTCAACTACTTCATAAGACTCAAAATACCTGGTAAAACTCAATACATACAAGAGGCACTCTATATTTTTCACTTTCCAAACAGTTAATTTTGCAGAGTCCCTCTTTCTTTTCTATTGTAGGAGTTCAGTTTTGTAACTTGGTTTATTTTAAAACAAGCAACAACAACAACAAAAAAAAAACTCCACCCAGGTACACGCACTTAATTCCTGTTATTGCATTCATTTCACAGCTTATTGAATTGGGTCTTTTATAATCTTTGGTTTTTGAAAAAGGGCATCACTAAAATTTTTTATTAAATTGTGTGTGTTTGGACCCTTATGATATCAAATACCCTCAAACGTGTCTTCTATAAAGGCTTCTTCCTGTGTAGGACATGAGATGCTCAGGCAGGACTTCCTTGAAGACATTCCCCCCAAAAAAGGACTGTGGGCAGAGAAGCTCCTTTGATTCTAATTTGTCATGAGCAGTATTCGCCAACATTATCTAACACTCTGTTCATAAAATGCATCCATACACATTTCTCTCCCTATGATTTCCAAGCAACACTGTGATAAGTAGGAGCCTGTGTCATCCCTATTTACAAAGGAAGAAACTGAGGCTCATGTTTGATACTTAAGAACTCAGATGATCTACTGCTTGTCTAGCAACTGCAGGTTTGTGAAAATAACTCAAGTTAGAGCCCCAATCTGTCTTATGACCAACAAGTGTTGCATTCAGGTTCTTTTAGAACATTAATTTTTTTAACAAGCACATTATTGAATTTTGAGGACAATAACTACCCAGAATCCCAACACCTTGATCTGTCGTTGGCATTATTGAATATTTCCTTCTGTTTTTTTCTATGCATATTTTCATATAATAAAAAATATTGTAGTCATTTATACTATTAAGTTTAACATTATGTCTTAAGGATCTTACAAGGTCTTCATATACTTTATGCATAATGGCCACATCATTTTCCATCAAGTAAATGTAACAATTGAACCACTTTCTTTTTATTGGGTATTTCAAGCATTTCTAATTTTGTATTGTAAACAGTGCTTTAGTGAATACCTTAATGATTGTAACTTTAGCATAATTAAGACCATTCCTTAGACTCTAAGGCTAGACATCCAAAATTAGAGTTCCTTGGTCAGCATGGAAACTATTATATAGCTGTAAATGCACATTACCCCTAAAGCTAGTGCCATCTTCCATTCTATTATGCGAGTTTTACTCTAGCCTCGTTGCCTTGCTAGTATTAATTTTTTTCCTAAATATATAAAAACAAAAACCAACCCCATTGCTTTCCAGAATTTACCCCCCTTACCTCACACTTGGTAGAATAGTGGTCCATGTTCTTGCCTTTGACTCTCCTTATAGCCAACAGGAGGGAATTGTGAAGGCTGGTTTCAGGGCATGGAGGCTTTAGGTGTCCTGCTGAGAACTTTAACTGAGATAGTCTCAAGAGTACTGGGCTGAGGGTGAGCAGATGTACACTTGGTATCAGTTCAAGCAGATCATGAGCTACATCATTTTGAAAGGAAAACAGGGACCTGATAGTCACATAATTCCGTTTTTGTGCATCAGTTTCTTAGCTAGCATTTCTCATATGAAAATCCAAGGAGATAACAACCTTGAAAGGTGGACCAGTTTTTCCCCAAGCTTACCAAAATTATTTGCCCAGGGCCATGTACCTAGTGAGCCATAGAGTCATAGATGAAACCTGGCTCAAGGTTCTGAGCCTAGTGCTTTCCTGTCTCCTCCCATATGAGATCCGGAGTCACATCCTTTTAAGGCCTTTCTTGTGAAGCATGGGAAGTTTCGCGTTGCTCTCAGCTTTAAAAGCTCTACTACACATAGGTCCAAAATCCTTGATCTAAAGCCTTTGGACCATATGTCTAACAAAAATCACAATTGCTCAGTTTTTAGAAAGGTAAGGGATATTCCATCACACTGCATAGGGGTTTGGGCCAAGACTCTGTAATTCAAAAAGTTAATATTTCTGGAACATAATATATAATTATGTATTCCAATCAGGATAAAGACTATGATTAAGATATTTCACCAGCAGATGAGTTCAGGTCCACTAGGTTTGGTACCTATTAGGTTGTGAGAAAACATTTTTTTCCTTCATAGCTCTTTTGGATTTTTTTAACTGAGAAAAGGAATTATGGACACATTTTGTTGTTTGTTTGCTTTTTTGAGTAGGAGTCTCACTCTGTCGCCCAGGCTGGAGTGCAGTGGCACACTCATGGCCACCACAGCCTCAATCTGCTGGGTTCAGGTGATCCTTCCACCTCAGCCTTCCAAGTAGCTGGAACTACAGATGTGAACCACCATGCCTAGTTAATTTTTGATTTATTGTAGAGCCAAGGTCTTGCCAAGTTGCCCAGTCTGGTCTTGAACCTCCACACAGGCAATCCTCTCACCTCCACAGAGGGCCTCTTTCTCTCTTGTGCTCCCTCTCCCTTTCCCTCTAGTTCTCTCTCTAGATGCAGGTACCAAAGAAAGACCAAGTGATAACACAGTAAGAAGGTGCCTCCTGCAAGCCCAGAAGAGAGCCCCACCAGAAACTGAATCTGCCAGAGCCTTGATCTTGACTTCTAGCCTCCAGAACTGTGAGAAAGTAAATTTGTGTTGTCTAAGCCACCCAGTCAATGGTATTTTATTATGGCAGTCGAAGCTAACTAATACGTTTATTTTCTTTGCTTTATAGTATTCCATTATATTTTTTAAAACTGCAATTTTATTTTTCCATTCTTCTTTTGATATATACATTGTGTAGCTTTCCCTTTGGGGGTATGATGAATACTACTACTGTGAAAATTCTATGCTATACCATTTAAAACATACTTGTACACTTCTGCGAGGTATATACCCAGGAGTGAATTGCTGGGTCACAGAATATGCATATGTGCACCGTTAGTCGATATGGTCACATTGCTTTGCCAAAGTAGTTGTAGCAATTTATGTTCTCACCAGCAATGTAAGAGAGTTTCAGTTCTACATCCTTGCCTAAACTTAGTTTTTTTCAGTCTTTTAAAATGTAGCTATTCTGGGAGGTGTACAGTGGTAGCCCACTGTGGTTTTAATTTCCCTCAAGGCCAGTGGAGGTAAGTGGTATAATTTTAAGTTTATTTTTCTAATTATATAAATAAACACATGGGAAACCTCACTATTTTCCATTCATTCACAGACTGCTAACCCCAGCTGTGTTTTCTACAATGCAATCACAAAACTAACTTCCTGGAGTTATGCAGACCCCACAGGACAAGGCTCAGTCCCACAAGACTCCCTCCTCCCCACTTGAGACACTAATAGAAAATAGTGGGCCCCAGGTTACCCACCCTTATGTCCAACTTGACTACAAATCAAGGGTTACCACGACTCCCTCCTTAGGTTTGGCGATGTCTTGTGACAGCTCACAGACACTTATGTTTACTGGTTTATAATAAAGGATGTAATCAAAGACACAGATGAACAGCTGATGAAAGGTACAGAGGGATCTGGAAGGATCTGAAGCTCAGAAGCTTTTGTGTCTGTGGAGTTGGGGTGCACCACCCTCCCTGCCCCTTAAGTATTTTTATGAAGGCTTCACCACATGGGCATGATGGATTATTAACTGAACCTTCAGCCCCTCTTCCCTCACTGGAGGATGGCGACAGGGCTGAAAGTTCTGAGTTTCTAATCATGGCTTGGTTTTCACAGTGACCAGCCCCAAACTAAACCCAGAAGGATCTAACCAAGAAAGTCATATCATTACGACAAAAGACACGTTTAACACTCAAGAAATTCAAAGGGATTTAGGAACTCTGTAGCAGGAACCAGTATCAAAGAACAAATGTTAGAATAAAAGATGCTCTTGGCACCCTTATCACTCAGAGATTCCAAGAATTTTAGGAGCTCTGTGCTAGTAACTGGGGATGAACCAAATATATATTTATTATGTCACAATATCATAATGCTTATTCTGCAAAATTTGAATAAATCATGCAGAAATTAATAAAATAGAAAATGCAAATCATGTCCAGTAAAGCAAGAGTGCTTGCCCATTCCGAGCCCTGTGAAGATGAAGTTCAGCTTGGTGTCTGTGCTCAGCTCCAGTAGCAGCACCTGCCATCATGGGCAAAAGGCCACTTTCCTCGGCTGCAGGTGAGCCGGGGCAGAAGTTATAGTTAGACAGAGGAGGCTCTGCTTGGAGGAATATCAGGAATGAACAGTCAGTGTAGCTGTGACTAGACTCTGGTGGAGGTGACGGTGGCTTCTGTTGCTGTAGGAACTGTCTGGATCCTGAAGGGTCTCTGGCCTGGACATGACCCACAGCTCCCTCTAAGAGTCTGAAGTCCCATCTCTGGATGGCTTGTTTTGGACATGACTGCTCATTTTCTATGGCTGAGGCTGTCTGTATCTGGCAGGTTCCTGTGCCTCAATGGAAGACAGGGACAGTTCTCCCCTGTTTGTGCCTTCCTTAAACATGAGGGTCAATCTGAGTGACGAGTGCCCAATGCTTAAGCTGGCCATTGAAGAGAATCATAAACACAAACTATCAGTCAGCTGCTTTCCATGTTGTGCTTTGTTATTTGTAAAACATCCTAAGACTCTGCTTCCATGCTTTCTGACCTGCACACCAGTAAGTAGACAGGGGGATGGCTGCCTTTTTTTTTTTTTTTTTTTTTTTTGAGTTGGAGTCTCACTCTGTCGCCCAGGCTGGCATGCTCATGGCCACCCCAGTATCAACCTGCTGGGTTCAGGTCATCCTTCGCCTCAACCTTCCAAGTAGCCAGAACTACAGGCACACACTACCACACCCAGTTAATTTTTTTAAATTTATTGTAGAGATGAGGTCTTGCCAAGTTGCTCAGACTGTTCTCGAACCCATAGGCTCAGGCAATCCCCTCACCTCGGCCTCCCAAAGTGCTGGGATTACAGGCTTGAGCCACTGTGCCTGGCTGGCTGCCTTTCTTAAACAAAACATGTATTTTAGTTTAATGATAACAGCTCTAATAGATCCAAAAAGGTATAGTTCCTCAAATACAATACAAATTAATCTTTCATTCGTGGAACAGTTTGAGGTAAATGTTCACAACTGGTAATGGCTCTTCTCCAAGCAGGCAATCTGCTGGCAGCCCTGCCATCTTCAATATGTGGCTTCCAAGATCACCTGGGGGTTTCTACCCAGTGAACTGGAATGGAGGAAAGAGTTTGGAGCATGAAATGGTTCTTATGGGAGAAGTCAAGTAGCAACACACATCATCTTCACTTGAGTTCCATTGATTAGAACTCAGGCATCTGGTCACAATAAACACCAATATGTGCTATGAATGTAGTATCACCATGTGCTCAGGAAGAAGAAAAAACACACTTTTAATAAACTAGCAGCAAGTCTCAGCAAAACTCAAAAGCACTAACTATAAAAGATCAACAAATTCAACTACATTAAAATCAGGAAGAGACATAAACAAAATGGGAAGCACAGCCCATGAAGATGGACTGTACACTAGTAACATTAGTAACAACAGAAATGCAAATTAAACTACAATGAGATACTATTTCATTTCTTACAGATTGGCAAATCTTTAAAAATGTGTCAGCTGCAGGTATTGACAAAGATGTAGCACTTTGAGAACTCTTATCTATTGCTGTTGGGAGTATAAATTGTTTTGTTTATTATAACAGTTTGGCAATACTTCTTAAAGTTGAAAATGTATATATATATTATGTCCCATTGTGAAAATTATGTATCTTATTTTTAAGTCCTTTATAAGGAAGTAGGAGGTATGGTTTACATGTTGTATTGTAGTAACCTCAAACTAGAAACAACCTAAAAGCCATTAACAAGAGAATAGATATATGAATTGTGGTATAGTCCTGCAATGAATATAAGTGAGTATAACTGAACTAAATTTACACAGAAATAGGTATGATTCTCAAAAGCATAGGATCGGTACAAAAACAAGAGTATGATTCCATGCATGTAAAGTTCCAAAAAAGGCAAAAGTAACATATTAATCAGAAATGCATAGGTAGGTAGTGTATTATGTACACATAATACAAGGGAATGATTAACTTAAAATTCAGAATATTGGTTACCTTTCATGGAGGGAGATTAGATTGAAGAGAATACAAAGAACTTTTATGGTTCTTTTTTTCTTTTCTTTTTTTACCCCTTTTTATTTTATTTTTATTTATTTATTTTTTAGTTGAAGTCTTATTCTGTCACCTAGGCTAAAGTGCAGTAGCACAATCATGTCTCATCACAGCCTCAACCTCCAGGGCTCTGGTGATCCTCTTACCCTTCCTGAGTAGCAGGGACTACAGATGCATGCCACCATACTCAGCTAATTATTTTTATTTTTTTTAGAGACGAGTTCTTGCTGTGTTGCTCAGGTTGGTCTCAAACTCCTGACCTCAAGCAATCCTCCCACCTCAGCCTCCCAAAGTGCTAGGATTACAGGCATGAGCCACTGCACCTAGCCAGTGATTCTTAAATGATCTATTTTTAACTATGATGAGGATGCATGGGTGTTATTATTACTGTCATATATGTTTAAATTATATTATTTCACATTAAATGATTGTGAAATATTGCTAACATACAAATATAGATGATAATTTTGTTTTGTTTTGTTTTGAGTCAAGGTCTCATTGTGTCACCCAGGTTGAAGTGCAGTGGCATGTTCATGGCCACCACAGCCTCAAGCTGCTGGGCTCAGGTGATCCTTCGGCCTTATCCTTCCAAGTGGTTGGAACTACAGGTGCACTCCACCATGCCCAACTAATTATTTGATGTCTTGTAGAGACAAGGTCTCACCAAGTTGCCCAGGCTGATCTCGAACCCCTGGGCTCAGGCAGTCCTCTCACTTCCATCTCCCAAAGTGCTAGGATTACAGGTATGAGCCACCACATCTGGCTGAAGATAATATTTTTAAGCAATATTCATGCATGCACTATACATATATATCAGTTACTAACATACCATATTTATTTCACATTGTTTTTAAATAAAACAATGCATACCACTAAGGATCCTCATATGCCCTCCTCTCCCTCACTTCTTTCCCTTCCTCTTCAAAAGGAATCACCATCATGAAATTGTGTATCCTCTTTTTTCCACTTTGTTTTACTTACAAAATCTTGCATCCATAAACAATGTAAGTAGCTAAGGTAGAAAACTTATAAATGTATATAAGTAAGCAGCTTCTAGGCAAACTTTAAAAAGGTATTGACTCTAATGCTATCATAGTTGGGGACTTTATTACCCCACTCACAACGCTAGATAGATCATCAGGACAAAAAATCAGCAAGGAGATCCGGAATCTCAATGTGACTCTTGACCAAATGGACTTAATTGATACCTACAGAACACTCTACCAAATGACTATAGAATATACATTCTACTCATCACCGCATGGAACATACTCTAAGAGCGACCACATTCTTGGCCATAAATCAAGCATAAACAAATTTCGTAAGATTGAAATTTTGCCATGCACCTTCTCAGACCACAGTGGAATAAAAATGAATATCAACACCAACAAAGTTCCCCCAAAACCCACAAAGACATGGACACTAAACAGCATGATGCTAAGCAACTCCTAGGTCAACATGGAAATCAAAACAGAGATTAAAAGATACCTGGAAACAAATGAAAATGAAGAAACATCTTGCCAAAATCTCTGGGATGCCATGAAAGCAGTAGTAAGAGGGGTCTTCATATCTCTACAAACGCACATGAAGAAAATGGAAAGATCACAAGTTAACAGCCTAACAGGTCACTTAAGGAAGCTAGAAAAGCAAGACCATCAAAACTAACTTCAGCAGAAGATTCCACATCACCAAAATAAAAACCCAAATCCGGGACATAGAAGACAAAAAGATAATACAAAAAAATCAACAAAACAAAAAACTGGTTCTTTGAAAGGATAAACAAGATTGATGGTCCCCTAGTTAGATTGACCAAGAAGAAGAGAGAAAAAGCCCAAATAAACACAATCAGAAGCACAAAAGATCAAGTCACATCTGACCCTGAAGAAATACAAAAGATTATCAGAGACTACTATGTACACTTGTATGGAAACAAACTTGAAAACCTAAAGGAAATGGAGGACTTTCTAATATCACACAACCTCCCTAGGTTGAAACAAGAAGAAATCAAGACCCCTAAATAAACCAATAACAATCCAGGAAATTGACTATGTCATAAGAAAATATCTACAAAAAAAAGTCCTGGACCAGATGACTTTCCACTAGAATTCTACAAAACATACGAGGAAGAAAGGATACCAATCCTACTGAAAGTATTCCAGGTGATTGAGAAAGATGGAAGTCTCCTCAAATCATTTTACAAAGCTAACATCACATTGATACCCAAGCCAGGTAAAGACCCAACAAAGAAAGAGAACTGCAGGCCAATATCCTGAAGAACATAGATGCTAAAATTCTCAACAAGATCCTAGCAAACCGGATTCAACAACACATCTCAAAAATCATCCATTATGACCAAGTAGGCTTCATCCCCAGGGTGCAAGGCTGGTTCAACATTTGTAAGACCATTAACATAATTAAATACATCAAGAGACATAAAAACAAAAGCCACATGATTATATCATTAGATGCAGAAAAAGCTTTTGAAAAAATCCAGCATCGCTTCCTGATAAAAACCCTCAAACATCTAGGCATAGATGGAACATACCTCAAAATAGTAAGAGCCATCTATGAGAAACCCACAGCCAGCATACTGCTAAACAAACAGAAATTGGCACGATTTTCCCTGAAAACTGGAACAAGACAAGGATGTCCACTCTCACCCCTCCTGTTCAACATAGTTTTGGAAGTCCTAGCTGGAGCAACCAGAGAAGAAAGGCGATCAGGGATATCCAAATAGGAAAAGAGGAAGTCAAGCTATCTCTCTTTGCAGATGACATGATTCTATACCTTGAAAACCCAAGAGAATCTGTCAAAAACCTCCTTGCACTGATAGCAGACTTTGGCAGAGTCTCAGGGTATAAAATAAATGTGCAAAAGACAGTTGCATTTCTATACATCAATAATAAACAAACAGAAACCCACATTAAAAGCACAATCCCATTCACAATAGCCACAAAAAAAATGAAATACCTTGGCATCTTCCTAACCAGAGATGTGAAAGACCTTTATAATGAAAACTACAAAACACTGCTCAAAGAAATCAAAGATGACACAAACAAGTGGGAAAATATACCATGTTCATGGATTGGAAGAATCAACATTGTTAAGATGTCCATTCTACATAAGGCAATCTCCAGATTTAATGCAATACCCATCAAATCACCAGCAACATTGCTCTCAGACCTAGAAACAACAATACAGGAATTCATATGGAAATATAAATGACCAAGAATAGCCAAAACAATCCTCAGCAAAAAACACAAAGCAGGAGATATCACACTCCCAGACATTAAACTTTATTATAAAGCTACAATAATCAAAACAGCCTGGTATTGGTACAAGAACAGGCATATAGACCAATGGAATAGAACTGAGATTCCAGAAGCAAAATCTCAATTTCTCAACCAATTCATCTTTGACAAATCCTCCACCACCAACCACTGGGGAGAGGGGAACCTATTCAGTAAATGGTGCTGGGAAGACTGGCTGACCACATGCAGAAGACTGAAATAAGACCCCTACCTATCCCCATACACAAAAATTAACTCTAAATAGATCAGAGACCTAAACGTAAAACCTCAAACTATAAGAACCTTAAAAAATGCAGGAGACACCCTTATGGAAGTTGGAACTGGCAACCAATTCCTGATCAAAACACAAAGGGCCCAGGCCATAAGAGATAACATAGACAAGTGGGACCTCATCAAACTGACAAGCTTCTGCAAAGCCAAAGAAACCATCAAGAGAGCAGAGAGCCCACAGACTGGGAAAAAATATTTGCCAACTCCATGTCTGACAAAGGCCTAAAATCTAGTTACAAGAGACTCAAACATACTGAAAAGAAAAAACAAACAGCCCCATTACAAAATGGGCAAAAGATATGAATAGACACTTCTCAAAAGAAGACATACAAGCAGCCAACAGATAACAGATACATGAAAAAATGTTCAGCCTCACTAGTCATCAAGGAGATGCAAATTAAAACTACACTGAGATACCAACTAACTCTAGTCAAAATGGCCATCAACAATAACTCAAAAAATTTAAATTTAAAAGTTAATTTTTGAAAAGAGAGAAGAAATGTATATGGTATTTATATTCTAAATGTCATTTTGCAAATAGATTTGCCATTTTTAGATTAATATTTATGCATATAAATCCAGTTTATTCAAACAGCTATAAAGTAATTCCAGAGATACAAAGAAACAGAAAAAGGGCAAAACATTAAATTTGGTGAATCTGGGTAGATAGTATAAACGACTTGTCTCTATTATTTTTATAAGTTTTTCTAAGTGTAAGTTTGTAAGTACCAACATCAGTACTGATTCACTATATTAGCAATATGCACTTTGGAATGGAGGTAGGTAAGTATCCATTTATGATAACATAAATATTTAGCAATACATATAATTTATAACATAGAAAAATAAACTCATCTAAAATTGTGTATTTTTCCAGAGGTCATCTATTTCTACTCTACTTTAAAATGTACTGTAAAATGTAATGTAGCATGTGGTTTTGCTTTACAATTGCTTACATCCGATCTCCCCCTCCTTCATTTCCACCGAGAAATGCTGACAAGCGGAGAAGCCACCTTGAACTTTGAGATGAAAGCCGCATTTGAGAATGGACTTCCAGAAGGTGTAGATCCGTACAGGTGGTTAACACTTATATGGTGAATCACTTACAGTGTGAACTGAGTGCTAGTCATGCAATAAGAAGACCATGCTACAACATGTGACAACATACAGTTGGGGCAACTATAACCCAAGTAGGTAAAAATAGGTGAAAATGAAAACATGTATCCATTTGTATCTTATTGTAGTCAGTTTAAGTGTTTGATTCTGACACGAATGTGGTGAAAAGGCCTCACGGGTTTCATCAATGAAAAACACCCCTTTCTAATCTGCTCTGGAACTCCTGGGCTCAAGCAGCCCTCTCGCCTCGGCCTCCCGACTTGCTGGGACTGCAAGCATGAGGCATCGCTCCCGGCAAAACTCCCCACTCAGGTTGGAGCGAGCCGTCAGCTTTGTAGGGGCAGCACATCTGCCTCCGTCCTCCTAGGGTCCCAGCTGGGCCAGAGAACTCAACTGGTGTCGGGCAGACAGGAAATAAAATCACTAAAATGTATTTAATGCAAGTTTTACGTGGCATAGGAACCTCCAAAGGAAATAAAGACTCGAATGAGCAATTAGCCGCTTATTTACTAAATTGTACAAGGAACAGTAAGTTATGAAGAATCAACTACATTATGTGGGGAAGCGTAAATGGCAAGCTCTTTTAACAAAATTTGTACAAATTCTCTCAGTCTCAACTTCCCATCCTTGATAATAAGATGTGTTGGGAGGACACCATTCACATGAGAATTTCATGTTCTAAGAAACAGCACAAAGGTCGGAGTGAGATATTAGTACCTTCTCTTTTACAAGTGCCTGTAACTGAAATAATATGCCACAGTGGTATATTTTTAAACTCCTTTGCTTTCTTCTCTTTCCCAATAGACATTAAGCAATTTTTTTTAATGCTAAGGAAGAAGTCATGGAATTGGAGCTGAGTTGTGGCACATACCTCTAGTCTCAGCTACTAAGTAGGCTGAGGCAGAGGCTCACTTGAGCCCTGAAGTTTGAGACTGCAATAAGCTAGGATCATGCCACTGCACTCCAGCCTGTACAAGAGACCACATCTCTTTAAAAAAAAAAAAATTTTTAAGTCACAGAATTTGGAGGGGCAAGAAACTAATTAAATCAAGAAGAAACTAGAGGGGATCTAAGCAATACCAGGATCTATATAGCAGCAATTTTTAATACAGACCTAGTGCATTCTACCTAGTGTAGAATATCAACATAATTACAAATTGACTTTTTTTTTGAGTCAGTCTCACTGTCACCCAGACTGGAATGCAGTGGCATGATCACAGATCACTACAGCCTCAACTTCCTGGGCCCAAGAGATCTTCCGGCCTCAGTCTCCTGAGTAGCTGGGACTACAGGCATGTGCCACTACGCCCAGGCTAACTTATTGATTCTTTGTGAGACAAACTCACGCTATATTGACAAGACTGGTTTCAAACTCCTGGGCTCAAGCAATCCTCTTGCCTCAGCCTCCCAAAGTGCTAGGACTACAGGCATGAGCCACTGCACTCAGGCTTCAAATGGACTTCTTGTATTGTTAAGCTCTAGGGAGAATAATATGTTCAGTCCAACCTATTTAACCCCAATGTCAGAATGTGCCTGAATAACTGTACAACTGTGGTAACAAATCAGATATGCCTTCTCAAGGATCCTGGCTTTTTTTTTTTTTTTTTTTTTTGAGACAGCACCTCACTTCATTGCTCACTCCAGGCTGGAGTACAGTGGTGCGATCTTGGCTCACTGTAGCTTCAACCTCCTAGGCTCAGGTGATCCTCCCACCTCAGCCTCCTGAGTAGCTGAGACTACAAGAGCATGCCACCATGCCTAATTTTTGCTTTTTTTTTGTAAAAACAATATCTCGCTATGTTGCCTAGGCTGGTCTCAAACTCCTGGACTCAAGCAATCCTCCACCTCGGCCTCCCAAAGTGCTGGATTTCAGGTGTGAGCTACCACCCCTGGCCCTAATTGATACTTTTTGAGGGTAAGTAGTTTGTCAAAGAAGGGTTGAAACACTGCTAAGAGAAAATAGAAGAGACAGAGAATAAAGACAGTTAATGAGGTAGCTGCCACAGTGAGTGAATGTAATTTACAGGGAAATTCTAAAAACAGTATAAAACATAGGCTTCAGAGATAGGGCACAATGGGGAGAGGAAAAATCTGGTATTTTTCACATCTTTATCAATGATTGGTTGAGGGCTGTTCCCAGAATGTCTTATTACCCAGACCCTCTGCCCTCCAGCCAAGTGTGCAGATAAAGCCTACAGAAGGGATAAGGCCAGAGGGATTTAGCAGGGGTCACAGCATCTGCTATAATGACTTAGACTCCTACCAGAATCTAGTGATACATTAATTTTCATTTATGGATAAATTTTAGCAATGCTTCATACCTCACTAGTTACTAGTGAGTAGCCCTTAGTTTGCATGGATAGGTCATTTTTCTATGTCACCCAAGAAAGGCATTCTTAATCATTCACAGTCCATGCAATGGTCCCAGCCCAGAGGACCACAAGACAAAGCTTCTATACCTCACTTCTGCCTTAACTAGACTAGAGGAAGTGAAGATACAGAGGGCTTAAGAGAGTGGACCCAACCGCCTATTAACGTATCTATTGAGTGATTCTTGACTATAGCAGAAGATTGGCTACAAAAAGAGGGTCCCCACAGAAAACCATTTAGTTCTGTTTATTGTTTTCCATGAAATAATCAAATTCTACACACTTGGAGTAGATTGTAAGTTCTGGCATCTAAATGGTAGTAGTTCCGGTTGATATCACGTAGGTATCTGTCCTTTGTGAGTTCCCTGGTGCTTAATAAAGCTTGTGTGCCACTTGAAAGATTTTCCGCATATGGCACATCTATAGGGTCTGCTGCCAGTGTGAATTACCTGATGTCGAAAAAGATTCCTCTTGAAACTAAAAGTTTTTCCACACTCTCCACATTCAAAGAATTCCTCCTTAGTATGAATTCTTTGATGCTGAATGAGATCCACATTCCGACCAAAGGACTGTCCACATTCACTGCATTTGTGCGTGTTCGGTTTACTGTGAATCTGCTGATGGCACATGAGGGTTGAATGCCGACCAAAGGCTTTTCCACACTCAGGACATTTGTGGGGTTTTTCTCCACTATGAATTAACTGATGTCGAATAAGGGTTGAATTCTGACTAAATGTTTTTTCACACTCACTACATTTATAAGGTTTTTCTTTGGTATGAATCCTCTTATGTTCAACAAGATAGGCAAGCTGCCGGAAACACTTTCCACAGTCATGACATCGATATGGCTTGTTTTGCAGGTGACATTGTTTATGAACCATAAGAGCCGACCGCTGTTTGAAGGCTTGCCCACAAACATTACACTCAAAGGGATTCTCTAAAAAGTGAATTCTTTGATGTTGATCAAACCATGCCTTGCGCCTAATGACTTTTCCACATTCACTGCATTGATAGGATTTTGCTCTCGTAAGAATTTGCTTGTGTCTCAAAAGCAATGATCTTTGATTGAAGAGTTTCCCATTCTCATCATATCTGCCCTGCTTCCACCCTGTTCCAGCATTCTGATCTTGAATAAGTTTAAGATTTTGAAGGAAGCCTCTGTTGTACTCACTGCCACTAGCAGGGAGAGCATGCCTGCAACTGTCCATAAATTCCTTACATTTATGTAACTTTTCTGAAAGTTTCTTGGACGTTTCCTGCATTACCACTGATATCTTATATGACTCTAAATCTTCAGCAACTTTCTGCCTTGGAGTTAGTTTTTTCATCTTGTATCTGGCTTCAGAACCTAGCCAAATAACAAGGAAAGATATAAATGACCTGTCCACTGAGAAGAAAAAAAAGAAGCCAACTATTAGGTATATAAGACAATACTAGGGTGGCCTGAAGTGAAGTCAGGAAGTGCTCACCTGTTTACATCATCGGACGAAAAAGACCAAAATTCTGAATTTCATAGCATGGTCTACTATCATAACAGAAAGAGATCTTGGCATCCACAAACCCACTAAAAATGCACAAGAGTGTGTGCCAGAGAATGTGAAACTAGAACAAACCCGTCACCATTATTGGAAAAACAGCTTATTCTAGGTACTCAATAGTGTTACATAAATGTTGGAGAGGTAACACCTTATGCTTCAATATATGCATGTTAATAACTGAGTGAAACAACTCCTTAAAAATGTAGAAAGTATAGGATAGAACTCAAAAGAAACCAGATAGAAGTAGGGACAAAAGTCAACTGACTAGAGCAATTCAATCGGGGATGGTTTTGCCCCATGGGATTTTGATGTCTGAAGACATTTTTGGCTGTCATAACTGGGGAGGTTCTCTAGTGGATAAAGGCCAGGGATGCTGCTACACATCCTACAAAACACGGGACAATCCCTGCACCCTAGGAATTAATCAGCCACAATGTCTATAGTGCCAAGGTTGAGAAAACTTGCACCAGAGGAATATGAACAGCAGAAGCAGCATCAGGGCATAGTAAGTCAAAAAAAAGAGTAAGTACATCAAGAAATACTGAGGGAATATGAAAAACAAAATGAAGAAGCGAGAGCACACACCTGTAATCCCAGCTACTTGGGAGGCTGAGGCAAGGGGAACACATGAGTCCAGGAGTTCAAGACCAGCCTGGACAACACAGTGAGACCCTGTCTCAGAAAAAAAAAAAAGCAGCAGCAGCAGCAGCAAGGGAACAAGAGGTAGCATAGAGAAAGGATAAGTAATGAGGGTTGAATAAAGGCATACCTAGGGTGGCCTGAAACCTGTCACTTAGAAAACACCAGAGCAGCAACTTCAGAAGCACTTTGTCCTGCAGGAGACAGGATGAGCTTTGCAGACTTGAAATCAACTCCCATTGTCTACCTCCTAACTGTGTGAGAGTCATCTTAATCTTTTGCTTTCTTCATGTGGGAAGTGGGGATCTTCCTCCCACCTTCACAGGGCAGTAGGGATGAAGAAGTGGAATATTATATATGTCCAACACCTAGCTCAGTATCTGGCACACAGAAGGGGCTTCATTAATATGACTTCCCTTCTCCCTGATTCCACTTGCCTGGGTTTCTTCCTCACCCACCTGGGCAAGCACTACTGGAAGCCTTCCTATTCCCAGCTCTCGGTAGATCCAGGATCCATGGCTCGTCCCAGTTCTCCAGCTGACAGATCACCTCAGGTTTGGGAAACTGAAATCCTACTCATGGAGAAGTAAGTGGGATGTGGCCGTTAGTGAGTTACAGCGAGGTGGGCCTGGGCTCAGTGACAAGCAGAGGTAAGGACAATAATCAAAAGGGTTGGTGAGAACAGAAATTGGCATAACCTTTGTAAATATTTGGCAATCTTTATTGAAGGTCTGGACAATGTTAATACATTTGGGTATGGTCATTTCACCTTAGAAATATAGCCTATGGCACAATTATGACAAAGATGAACGTATCAGATGTTCAGCACTGTGTTACAACAGAGCAAAAGTGGAACAGTGTAAAACTGAAAATAAACTTAATGTCAATAGGGAACAATTAAAGCAAGTGTAGTACATTAAGATGATGAAGGCATAAGTTTTAGGCAGATATTAAAATTTCTTGTATTCAAATATTTATTAGAATTTTAAAATGTAGGCCAAGCTCAGTGACTCAGGCTATAATCCCAGAAGTTTGGGAGGCTGAGGTGAGTGGATTGCCTGAGCCCATGGATTCAAGACCAGCCCAGGCAATTTGGCAAGACCTTGTCTCTACAATAAATCCAAAAAATTAGCCAGGCGTAATTCCAGCTACTTGGAAGGCTGAGGCAGAAGGATCACCAGTGCCCAGCAGGTCAACGCTGGGGTGGCTGTGAGTGTGCTACCGCACTCCAGCCTGGGCAACAGAGTAAGACTCCAACTCAAAAAAAAAAAAAAAAAAATTTTAAATGCTCCTTATATATTTTAAGACAGAATATAAAACTCATGTATAGCAAGATCTAAACTTTGTTTTAAAAAACAATGTGTGTGTATGTATGTTGTAATACAGTTTAAGCATCCCTAATCTGAAATGCTCCAAAATCTGAAACTTTTTGAACACCAACATCACAACACAAGTGGAAAATTCCACACCTGACCTCACATGACAGTCTGCAATCAAAACACAAGTGCCCAACACACATTTGATTCAGCATCTACAAGGGAAAAATAAAGTTACCTTCAAGTTATGTGTTTAAGGCGTCACATGAAACGTAAATGAATTTCTTCTTTAGAATTGGGTCAGATCCCCAAAGATCTCATTACAAATATACAAATATTCAAAAATCAAAAAAATATCCAAAATCCAAAACACTTCTGGTCCCAAACATTTTGGCTAAGGAAGTTCAACCTATAAGTAGGGAGATACACAGACTGACAGGAAAAAGTAAGCCAAAATGATAACACAGGAGTTATTTCTGAGTAATGGGCTTGTAGATGATTTTTATTATCTAAACTATTCACTGATATAGTTTCCAAATTTCTATAATGAGCATTATTATTTTTAGAACTAGTAAAATCTGTAAGGAATGCAGTGATTTGGTAAAAGAAGCACTCACAAATGCTACTATTTGATAGGCAAAATAGTACAAATTTTTTGAAAAATCATTCTGTAATCAATAAAGATTAAAGTGGGCTGGGTGCAGTGGCTCATGCTCACAATCCCAACACTTTAAGGAGGACAAAGCAGGAGGATTGCTTGAGCCCAGGAGTTCTAGTCCAGCCTAAGCAACATAGCAAGACCTTGTCTCTCAAAAAATAAAATAAAATAAATTAGGCATGGTGGCATATGCCTGTAGTCCCAGCTCTTTGGGAGCCTGAGGCAGAAGGAAGGATTGCCTGAGCACAGAAGGTCAAGACCTGGGCAACAGAATAAGACCTTGACTCAAAAAAATAAAAAAGATTTAAAATGTCATCTCCTTAATTCCAAAACTTTAGTTCTGAGAAAATATCTTGGGAAAGAATCAGAAATTCATATAAAGATTTACAGTCAGAAATATTCATTCAAACATTGTAAACACACAAGCAAACCAACAAACAAAAACAAAGCCAAGCTGAATGTCACAAATGCAAAACAATGAAATACTATTATGGACCATACAATGGAACTATATTATGATCATTTACTATATCTGTGGGAAAATGCTGATGAAACAATGTTAAAATAGATTACAGAATTACACATAGAATATGCTCAGCTACTTTTGTAAAAGCATAGGGAAAAAAGACTAGAAGAAAATATTCCAAAATATTAATGGTGTTACACCTGAATATTTTCCCCTTCCCTTCATACTTTTCTATTCCTTCTATATATTCATGTATGCCCTTGTAATGCTTTTAAGGAGAAAACATTATAAAAATCCAGAGGTGTTGGGAGGCTGAAGTGAGTGGATTGCCTGAGCCCAAAGGTTCGAGACCCGCCTGGGCAGCGAGACCTCATCTCTACAATAAATCAAAAACTCAGCCAGGCGTGGTAGCGCATGCCTGTAATTCCAGCTACTCGGAAGGCTGAGGCAGAAGGGTAGCCGGAGCCCAGCAGGTCAAGGCTGCGGTGGCCGGGAGCAGACACTGCACTCCAGTCTGGGCGACAGAGTGAGACTTCAACTCAAAGAAAAAAAGAAAAAAAAAAAAAAATCCAGAGGTGAGTGGACAATCTCACAAGAGGTGGTCAAGACCCTGTGCCAAGAATGTCGGTATCAGAGTCAAACATATCCCCAGAAAGAAAACTATTACTGAGGCAGCTCCCACAGTGGGAAACTCTGTAGAAGACTGGGAAAAGGTAGGCTTCCAGAAAGATGGAAGCAGTGATGGTTCAGAAATGAATTGAGTTTAAAATAATTTCTTGGGTACCTACTAATGTCACAAATAGGAAAGTAACCCATTTCCAGGGAGAAGAAAGAAAAAGACTTTTTAAGAGCATATGAAGTGAGCCTTTGGAACTAAGTCCACCATAATCCTTTCAACTCCTAGAGTCTTACAGGTATGGAAGATGGGGTGGGAGGAGAGAGCAAAGTGTCTCTGATTCCTAACACAAACCACAACTATTCACTGTCCCCAATCCCTTATGTGGAACCCCTTGGGGCCAGACGTGTTTCAGGATTCAAAATTTTTCCAGACTTCAGAAATGTGACTTAGAGTATGTGTTTTATATTATGTACCATCTCCAGTAGGGTTTGGAACTATGCCCTCAATTAAATACACTATTACCTCTGAAGCCAGGTATATAGATATGCACATCAAGTTGGAAAAAAAGGATAATAAATAGTTTCCTGTGGGATGAAATCAGGTTTCGCTGCCTGGTAATTTTAGATCAGGGTTTGTAGCCAAATGAGTTATGAAAAAACTTTGGGTTTTCAGAGTTTTTTCTGATTCTAGAATTGCAGATAAGGGACTGAGGACTTGTACAGACATTCAGAACACAAGCAAAGCTCAGTCTTCAAGCGGACTCATTACCCAGCAAGACCATGTTCATGTAGTTTTCCAGCATCACATCTCTGTAGAGGTCCTTCTGGGCCCAGTCAAGGTGGTTCCACTCCTCTCTGGTGAAGTACATTGCCACATCCTCAAATGACAGCAGCGCCTGAAAAAATTGCTGATAAACGTAACTACAATTCTTATAATAACTTGTGTGTGATGATTATTAACTTGCAGATGAGGAAACTGAGGTTCAGAGAGGTAAAGTGCCCTGTCCAAGGTCACTCAACAAATCAAGAATAGATTCAGGGCGCCACTCGGGCCTGATGGCCCTCAGGCCAGACATGTTCCGTCTTCCACACCACAAGGTCAACAGACTTTTTCCTCCAGGCCTCTGGTCCCCTGTTCTTTTTCCTGTCCCACTTCAACCCATTGCCAAAAGCCAACCAGAAGCCAGAGGTCAAAGGAGGTAAAAAAATACATAGATCAAAGTGCAGAAGAGTACTTAGTACAGTGTACACAGCAGATATCTACAACTGTACTTAATTGTGTTCCACTCCTGGGCTGAGAACAAAAGGGTCTCACCCTCACTCCTGCACCCCTGCAACCCTTGAAGTAGAGAGGCCTGGGGTTGTCCAACATACTCTCTACTCTTACAAAACACTGTGTGGGTTCAGAGGGGATATACGCAGGGAAAGGGCAAACACTTGCTGTCATATAAGTGATCCGGATTAGGAAATATCCACCCCCATCCTGAGAAACTTCTCGTAACTCCCCTCTGCAGACAAGACACCAGAATCTCCCCAGTCATGTGGCCTTTCTTTCCTCCCTATCCAGCCCTGGTCCAAAGCAGCCCTGGTCCCAGCTTCAGGAATGAACAGTGTGCTGGGAAGATGGGGAGGTCAATGTTGTAACTGGTAACAATCAGGTCAATAATACCCCACAGAAGGTAACCAGACGGGTAGCCCATCCTATCCCCTTCCTGTCAGAAGGCACCGCCCGCTGTCTTGGAAAATACAGCCTGTGGGGCACATGCTCTTTAACTCCTCTCATGTCCCACCACACTTTCTAGATGTTCCCTCAATTTTACCTCTCTCTCCTGTTGTCTCTTAGAGGAAGAAGGTTCCCTTCTCCTAGTAATTGCTTCTCCTCTGCCTCTAACTCCATTCTCTCCCATGTCCTCCAGGGTCTTATTCCAGCTACAACAACTTCTCCTTTTCCGTGTCTTTACCTTCTTCCCCAGTCCCTTCCCTTCAGCCAGCAAAAACACTAAAATCTCTCCTATCTTTACAAAGATCTTCCTGCCCCTTCCTTTCCCACCCCATCTCCTTTCCTTCCTGGACAGCCCTCTGGAAAGGACACTCCACACACTCATTTCCCAACCACTCCACACCCACCATCTGGCTGAAGCCTCCATCATTCCTCTGAAACTGTTCTAAGCACCTTTCACTCCAGGATGACCACCTACTTGGGAACACAGGGAAGGGGACATCAGAGAAGACTGCACAAAGGAGAGGATTTCTGAGTTGAGTCTTAAAATATAAGCAAGGGAGTTTGCCTGTGGACAGAGAATACAGCATGGAAGGAAGAAGGGTGCAAGGAAGGAGCCTTGCGCTTTCAGCAAGCAGGCTCCGGCTGTCCTGGAAAAGCAGGTGGAGCTTCAGAGCATGAGGCCCAGGGAGCTACACTGTCACACTGCTGCAGCTCCACTCCAGTCTGCCCACAACTGTCATCTCACAAGTGTTGCAATGGCCTCCTAATTTTTACACTCAGCCTCTTCTAATCACCCTCCTTCACACTACAAATTCAATAACTAGCCTTCCATTATACCCTTTAATAGGAACAGTTCAGAACTGATTCCTGTATCGTAAGAAATTATTTACTTATCTATCTCCCCAATGAGACTGTAATCCCCTTCAGGTAAGGGCTGATCTCCCCGCACAAAGGTCGCATCTGAAGAATATAGCAGCAGCACACAATAATGCTCATTGACAGAAACCATAAGCAACTACAGTCATAACAACTCAACTCACTGAGCACTAAATGTAACTAGCTCCTGTGCAAAGGACTTCATTTAATCTTCTTGACTCTTTGTGATAACCACTCTTATCATCCCATTTCACAGATAAGGAAACTAGCCAGTGCTTATATAACTTGCTCAAGGGAATACATCTAAGCCAAAGCCTGGATCTGAACCTATCTGACTCCAGAGCCTAAGCGCTTTCCATCACACCTTCTAGGAAGGAAAATTCCCCAAATTGATCAAGAGGGCTCAACCTGAGGAAGGAGCTGGTCAGCAGCAGGGACTGTGCTGAGGAAGCAGAGGAGGAGCCACAGCTCACCTTCCCCCTGGCAGTCAAGAATATGGCTTCCATCGCCTGGTCTTTGATAAGTGGTGGGATCCGGACCATCGGGCTGAGCTGAAGAAGAAAAAGAGAAAACCAATAAGGCCAGCTCTAATTTGAAGCTCTTTTGCTAAGCAGACCTGAGACTGGAAATATCAATGGGGCCCACAGACAAACTTAATACAAAGTCACTGTGTATGCTGTGGGAATATGTGATAAAATATTCTTCAAGGAATTCTGAAGCCAGATTGACTTCAAAAGCTTCATCCAAGGGAACCTACAGGCCAGTCTTCCCCCGCTCCCTAGACTACGTTCTCCGGCACTTCATTTGAGAGACCACATACACAAAGGGACAACAGCCAGACCGCATAAAAACAGAATTGTTCTGGCATTAGCACAAATAACAACAACAACAAAAAAAAAAAAAACGAACTGATCTACAACCTACAGCAAACAACTCTAGAAGCCAAAACATACCCTCTACAGCTACAGGCCCCAAATCAAGACTTGGTCCATAACTGCCAGCTTTATCCAAATTTTTGCCCTCCCCACCCCCTTCAATTTAGAACCAACAGAAGAAAGCCATACCTGCTCCTCTACCCAATCCCACATGATACCCTACTTCTAGTTAACCTAAGTAATCTAGCTGGTTTCTCCAAGCCAAAAACCTCCAAACGGCACATTTGAACCTTCCCTTTTTTCACTATAAAACTTTCCTCTGCCTGCCTGTGAGTCTCTGCTCCACACAAGTGTTGGTGGCCTACTCCCTTGCTATAGGACGCTCTAAATAAAAAGGCTTTGCTTGTTTTTTTGTTTGTTTGTTTTGTTTGTTTTGAGTTGGAGTCTCACTCTGTCGCCCAGACTGGAGTGCAGTGGCCGCTCCCGGCCACCGCAGCCTCGACCTGCTGGGCTCCAGCGTTCCTTCCGCCTCAGCCTTCCAAGCAGCCAGAACTACAGGCGCACACTACCACGCCCGGCTAGTTTTTGATTTATTGTAGAGATGAGGTCTCGCCAAGTTGCCCAGGCGGGTCTCGAACCCGCAGGCTCAGGCAATCCACTCACCTCAGCCTCCCAAAGGCACGGGATTACAGGCTGAGCCACCGAGCCCAGCTTGCTTGTTCTTTTTTGGATACTCTTCATTTATTTCTACATCTCACAGACTATTCTAGGACCATTACTGGAGATTTTAGGCTACATATATACAAAAAGATAATTACAAATTCAATATTGTTACTCTCAGCAAGTAACACAGGGCATGAAATAAAGGTAATTTAATTTTTTGTGTGTTTTTCTATATTTTCCAAATTCTACATTGAACCTAACGTTACTCTCATTAAAAAAAAAAAAAACTCACATACCAACAAATAAGTTTTATCTTGTTTTCCCCACTGTCATTTCAACCATCAGTTTAGCTTGGCCTGGGACACTAATCCCCAAACTTGACTTGTGAAGAAGCACAGGAGACTTCACCCCCAACATATGACTCCCTGGTGTAATGAAGATTTTGGATTAAACATCCTTAGAGACCAACAGACACTGGAAGAGACTTTTGCCCTACCTACATAAAGACCCAAAGGACCCACAAAGGAGACAATTGTTTTTCCTTCCTCTCTGTTATCTTATTATCAATAGATAATTTATTATAAGAGAATTTTCATATCTACTCATAGGGTTAGTTCATAGGATTTGTCAGCTGATTTTTCAGGGAGCCTTCAGAGGGTAAAGGGAAAGTTTTCCCTTGCCCCCCACCCTCTCCTACCCCAAACCTAGCCATTAGTTCTCCAGGAGCCAAAGTCATTTTGGTTAATTCCATGAGGCTATGTCTTTGTTTTTCTAAATCTACTTATTATTCCTAACTCTCCTCCCACAGCCAGCTCCACCCACTAACAAGCCCAACTCTGTGTTTTTTGGGTCCATCAACCACCCTCCAGCTCGGGATTTGCTAGAAGGACTCACAGGATTCAACAACAGTAGTAATTACATACTTGCTCTCTCATTAAGGGTGAATCTTTCTTTATGTAAATTCACTTTAATGAAAGCTCCTCACACACAGTTCGCTTTCCCTGAAAACAGTTTAGAACACCACTCCAAAAACTATCCTGATCAATGGCTCCAAGACTGGGGTAGAAGCTTCCTCCATTTCATTCTCTATACTAGATTTATTGAGCATCTATTGTGAAGACGGCATTTGGAAGTCAGAATTCTAAATGAAAATTCAAACGGTGGCCACCTTTGGGCATGACCATAGGCCAACCACCCATGGCCAACCCAAACTTAAAATATGCTGATTTCCACACTGCTTTCCACAGAGGTTGCACTAAAAGCTCTAAAAATTGACCTTCCATATGACCCTGCAATCCCCCTACTGGGAATATGCCCTGAAGAACACAAATCACTCTATAAAAAAGATACCTGCACACGTATGCTTATCGCAGCGTTGTTCACAATAGCAAGAACCTGGAAACAACCATGCTGCCCATCAAAAGAGGACTGGATTAAAAAAATGTGGTACATATACACGATGGAATACTACGCAGCCATAAAAAAGAACAAAATCATGAATTTCACAGCAACCTGGATGGAACTAGTCTATAATACTGAGTGACCTTTCACAGAAAAAAAGATCTGAATATCACGTTCTCACTCATATAATGGACCTTGAACATCCAATGCAATACTATAAGAAAATGCCTGACGGTACTGGGAAACTATGGGGGGGAGGGGGATGGGATTAACAGTAGCAAATATCTGTCTGGGGCTGGGAAAACACCTCTTATCAACGAGGTGCCTGAATGAAACGTAATTGTACACCTAACCCTTAACTGTACCCCACAAAACCATAATAAAAAATACTAATAAAAAAAAAAGATGCCACTGTAAAAAAAAAAAAAAAAAAATGCTGATTTCCCCGAATAGTGAGCTCTGACCAGAAACGAAGCTTCAGCTTTTTTCTTGTCCGCATGATAAAACGGAACCAATCAGCTACAGACGAAAAGCTTCGATAGTCCTACTTGCCCTCGAAGGCATGAAGTTTATAATAGCCAGTTACACTCCACTCCACTTCCTCATTACACTTTATAGGCTGCCATCGTCACAGTTCACCAAACGTTCCCCTGATGCACAGCAAACTCTTAAAACTTCAATTTGACACGACTTTTATTTTTGACAGCATCCAGGATGCTGCTTCACAATCACGTGCACATCTTAAACTTATAATCACATCTCATTTTGCCCCAACCACAAAAGCAAGCGACAGCGTGAACCAGCCATTCATTCTTCGGACTTTGTTCCTCCTCGCTGCGGAACACCTGACACGGCCGAAGCTATTCAAAACCTGGTGCCACGGGCCCCGGGGAGCCCCTGCACATGCCCGATGACCTCCCCTGAAAGCCAGGAGTCTCTCAGCAGCGGCTTCCCCGCGACACCCACTCCTCCCAGCACCCCAGTTTCTTTCTCCCCAAACCTGCAGGCGCCTCCGACCCTCTCGCCGCGCCGCCTCCACCCGCGGCAGCCACGGGGCTGGGCTCGTCTCTCGGGATTCTCGGGCCTGACCAGGGGTCTGTCTGGCCGGTCCCTCTGCCCACTTCCACCACAGGGAAGAGACCCCCGCCTCGGCCGCCGGGGCGTCCTCCGAACCTCTCGCCGGCCCCACTAGCGCGCGCCGCGCAGAGCGTCCCCACGCGCGACTCTTCTAGGACCGCGGAGGCTTCGCAACTCTCTGGTCGGGGGAAGACAGCGAAACCCTGGCGTCGGACGCCACGCCTCCCTTGACTCGGACCAATCAACGGCCAGACAGAGCGCGAGGGCAGTCACGTGACGCCAGTCCCCCCCCCCC
>NW_007246875.1:219768-237558 GCF_000164805.1 Carlito syrichta
CACCCCCGGCCGGTTTATCTCATCAGGACCGAACTGAAATTTATTCTAAGTGATTCGAGAACAAAGTAATGTGTTTCTTTGGCTTTGAGGGTAGGGCGGTGGAGGAAAGAAGGCTTAAAAGGTAAAAAAGAAAAGAAAAAGAAATGATCGATTTCAGTTAAAGGGATGATTGTGTGGTTTCCAAGAAACACAATTCAGTGTGAGTACGGGTTTTAAGTTTTTAAGGAGACATGTTATTAAGGTTATAGTAATTTGGGGCAATGTTAATATGAACGCATGGCTTTTTACAAACATATTTTAAGCTCTATCGTGAAACATTCTTACAGCAGCATCACTCCAGCAGTGTTAGGATTTAGCAGAAACATTCTAATATTCACTCTGGCATTCCGAATTCAATCTATAAACAATTTCCTGAAAAGAATCTAGAGTCCCTGGGAGAATAACTGATCCCATTTATTTCTTTGGGCATGGAATACTCGACAGGGTTAGAATATCTTGCTGCCTGAAATCACAAGATGAGGAGAATTAACTCCGTTTGCAGCTACCTACTCACCCTTTGCCCGACTTTGAGTGCGTCAGGAACTGACTCAAGAGGACCCTGATGCAGATTTCTAGAGCTCTTTCTCTGTGTAGCAACTGGCACTCCAGGATTCTGACCTCCAAATTGAATTCCAACTCATTTCGGAGAACCTGCTGTTGTCTGTGTTCCCATAGTATGGTCTAGAAAGTATCTCCAGTTAGTATCTCCAGTTAGTTACTTTTTCCAGCAGTGTTAGAATTTAGCAGAAACATTCTAATATTCACTCTGGCATTCCGAATTCAATCTATAAACAATTTCCTGAAAAGAATCTAGAGTCCCTGGGAGAATAACTGATCCCATTTATTTCTTTGGGCATGGAATACTCGACAGGGTTAGAATATCTTGCTGGCTGAAATCACAAGATGAGGAGAATTAACTCCGTTTGCAGCTACCTACTCACCCTTTGCCCGACTTTGAGTGCGTCAGGAACTGACTCAAGAGGACCCTGATGCAGATTTCTAGAGCTCTTTCTCTGTGTAGCAACTGGCACTCCAGGATTCTGACCTCCAAATTGAATTCTAACTCATTTCGGAGAACCTGCTGTTGTCTGTGTTCCCATAGTATGGTCTAGGAAGTATCTCCAGTTAGTATCTCCAGTTAGTTACTTTTTCTCAGGGATCTGCTCTGGGTCTTTCTCGTGGTCTATTTTGTGGTTGCCAAGCTCTGAAAACATTTTTTTCCATATATTCTATCAAGTTTTCTAGTTTTCTTCCCAGTGAGAAAGTCCACTCCTAGTAATGGCACCATGGCCAGAAGTGTAGTTTTAGCATGCATTTCTTTTAGTATGAGTACACTTGAGTATCATCTCTTCATATGTTAAAGTCCATTTGCCTTTTTCTTTTTTTCTTTTAAGAGATGAGGTCTCACTGTGTGGCCTAGGCTGGTCTCAAACACCTGAGCTCAAGCAATTCTCTCTTACCTTGGCCTCCCAAAGTGCTGGGATCACAGATGTGAGCCACTGTGCCAGCCTCCATATGCATTTTTAAGTGAACCGTCTATACATGTATTTGGATATTTTTCTCTTGGGGTGTAGATTATAGATGTGGATGTTGAGAAATCATTAGACATATTTTTCCTTTCCCAGATTAAGAATGAATTCACACGTATTTTCCGTGATTTTTTTGACAACCTTCTTCCCTTTTAATATGTGAATCTCTAATTCATTTGGAATTGAATCTAATACATAGTAAAAGTTATGTATGTAACTTTTCCCAAAACGTTATCCAGTAATGTCAATACCATTTGTTTAAAAGTCTGTCTTTTGGCCAGGCTGGGTGACTCAGCCTGTAATCCCAGCACTTTCGGAGTCCAAGGCTAGTGGATTGCCTAAGCCCACGGGTTTGAGATCAGCCCAGGCAACTTGGCGAGACCTCATCTCTACAATAAATCAAAAATTAGCTGGGCGTGGTAGCATGCACCTGTAGTTCCGACTACTTGGAAGGTTGAGGCAGAAGGATCGCCGGACCCAGCTGGTCGACATTGGGGTAGCCGTGAGAGTGCTACTGCACTCCAGCCTAGGTGACAGAGTGAAACTCCAACTCAAAACAAAACAAAACATAAAAGTCTGTCTTTTTCCATTGATATGTCACTTTTATCATACATTGAATTTTTATATATTCTTGGACCCTGAACTTTCTATCCTGTTCCATTTGTCTATTCTTATACAAATATCACACTGTTAAAATGAGAGGCGTTATGGTATGTTTTTATAAATGATAAAGCAATTTATTGCTCTCTTTCAGAGTCTTTGAATTATTATTATGTTTGCATATCCTGTTTTCCATATGAGCTTTAGAATTAATAAGTACAGTTGCAACAAAAAACCAAATTACTAGGATTGATATCAGGCTAACATATATGGAAACAGAGCTAACTGACATTTTTATAACATTGAGTCTTCTAAGAATTAATGCCTTTTTATTTATTCTTTTTTCTTTTAGGAGTGTTTTATAGTTTTCCTCATAACTTATTTTTTACATTTCTTGATAAGTTATTTCTTGAAAGTTTATCTTTTTTGTTGCCATTATAAGTGGGGTCTTCTCACCTATAATGTTCTAAGAATTGTGTCTATGTAAAGTCTTATTGATGTTTGTATGCTAATTTTACAATTTGCCACATCAATTGAATTTTTTGTTTGGAGTTATTATTATTACTATTTTTTTGAGTTGAGATCTTACTCTGTTGCCCAGGCGAAAGCACAATGGTACAATCACAAGCTCACACAGCCTCAAACTCCTGGGCACAAGGGATCCTCCCACCTCAGCCTCCTAAGTAGCTGGGACTACAGGCATGCCCACCATGCCTGGATAATTTTTTTTTTTTGTAGACATGAAGTCTTGCTATGTTTCCCAGGCTGATCTTGAATTCTTAGGCTTAAGCAATCCTCCTGCCTCAGCCTCCCAAAGTGCTGGGATTACAGGTGTGAGCTACTGCATCTGATTGGCATTATCATTTAATTGACTCCCTTGGGGTTTTTTTAGGTAGACAATAGGTCTAGTTTTCTTTTTCCTTTTGAAATTTTAGGCCTCTGGTTACCTTTTCTACTTAACTGCTTTGGACAGTGCTTCTAATTAATATTAAATGATAATGGCAATGTGAGCATCGTTGCATTGTTTGCAATGTTAGTAGACTTGCTGCCGGTGTTTCCCTACTAAGTAAGATGCTGGCTTTTGAGATAGCTTATATATTTTGCATGATGAAGAATTTATCAATGCCCATTTTATTGAGTTTTGTAAAAAAAAAAAAAACTCAGGCCAGGCATGGTGACTCAAGCCTATAATCCCAGCACTTTGGGAGGCCGAGGCGAGAGGATTACCTGAGCCTGTGGGTTTGACACTAGCCTAGGAAACATGGTGAGACCTTGTCTCTACAATAAATCAAAAATTAACTGGGCATGGTAGCATGCACCTTTAGTTCCAGCAACTTGGAAGGCTGAAGCCGAAGGATTGCCAGAGCCCAGCAGATCAACGCTGGGGTGGCCGTGAGCGTGCCACTGCACTCCAGCCTGGGCAATGGAGTGAGACTCCAACTCAAGAAAAAAAATTCAATAGTGGGTATCAATGTTTTATCAAATTCCATTTCAATATCTATAGAAATATCATATTTTCCCCATTAGACATATTAATAGATTTGCTGATGTTGAACCATTCTTGCATTTCTGGAATGAACTCCATTTAGGACCAGGCACAATAGCTGATTCCTGTAATCCCAGCACTGTAAATACAGGAAAATCACTGTAGGCTAGGAGTTCAGATTAGCCTGAGCAACATAACAAGGTCTGTGTCTCTAGAAAAGTAAAAAAAAAAAAAAAAAAGTAGCTGGGTGTGATGGTGTGCACCTGTAGTCCCAGCTACTCGGAAGGCTGTCAGGAGGATCACTTGAGCCCAGAAGTTCGAGGCTTCAGTGAGCTATGATCACACCACTGTACTCCAACTTGGGTGGCAGAGAGAGACCTTGTCTCTTAATAAATAAATAAATAAATAAATGTCACTTTATTTGGTCATGATGTATTTTTTAAATTGATGTTGGATTCTATTGACTAATATTTTATTTGGTATTTTTACATTGATATTTATAAGTTAGAATAGTTGTAGTTTTATCTTTATGCAATTTCTACTAAGCTTTAGCATCAACTTCATACTTTTTTTTTAATTGAAGCTTTCCTTTTTTCTCCATTCTTGGTTAAGTAGGTTTGGGATGATCACATCTTTAAGATTTCAGAATTTCACTGTGAAACCATCTTGAGTCTAGATTTTTTTGTTTATTTAAAGTATTCTTCATGTCTTCACTAAAGAAACTTCCCTGTTTAGATTTTCTTCATCGGGGCCATTTTTGGTAAACTGCATTTTTATAGAAAATTATCTGCTTTGCTGGGTAAGGTGGCTCACAACTGTAATCCCAGCACTTTGGGAAGATTGCTTGAGCCCAGGAGTTCAAGACCTATCTAAGCAACATAGCAAGACTTCATCTCTACAAAAAACTAAAAAAATTAGCCAGGCGTGGTGGCACACATCCATAGTTCCAGCTACTCAAGAGGCTGAGATGGGAGAATCACTTGAGCCTAGGAGGTCAAGACTGCGGCAAGCCAGGATGGCACATTGCACTCCAGCCTGAGAAAGAGTGAGACCCCAAATCAAAAAAAGAAAAAGAAAAGAAATAAAATAATCCTTTTAATCTATATTTTAAAATGTTGCTAATATAGCTGAGAAAATTAATATATGATTCTTTTGTTTTTTAATTTAGAAATACTATATTGGTGACTCTAATTTTCCCAGGATGTTTGAGTGAATGAGATCAGAAGTATACAAATACTGATTCGCTTTGAAAGGGAATGGGTAAGCCTCCAAGACAGGAGGAATGAGTAGGGTAGGATACAGTTAATCTTTTAAAAATTAAACATTTGGTTGTTTTTGTTTATCTGTATGATTTAATGCAAAAGTACCTGTTGAGTTTGAAAACAGGAAGAATGAATTTTAGGGATTTTGTATGTCACTTTTTCCGTTTGTTTAACTTTCTTGATTCTTCTAAATTTTGGTAGTGTTGCTCATGATACATTCTGTTAGACAGAAACTGAATCAGAAAAGATTTACTGAGCACTTATGATATACCATTCATCCTTCTTTCTTGATCTCTCTCTCTCCTCTGGGAATTGAATGATCTTTTTAAAAAAAGATTTATCAACTTCTACATGATTGTACTCTTATTCTTCACAGAAGGTGGGACCAAGAATTCCTTATAGAGCTCCAGAGGAAAGCTTCAATTTTTCAATAATATTGCATTACGGCCTTCTGTTCCCTTCTGGCCAAGAAATACCTTACTTTTTAACCCATACTCATAAAAATCTGTCTGCTCAAAATTAGCCCTCTGCAGTATCATTTATACTATAAATTTATTATAAGTAGGGCCACCTTTCCTCTAATAGGTACCCCTACAGTGTTCCTGCCACTGACCATTCTGATTAAGCACATTACTCTGAACTTAATGTGCTCATGTTAGAGAACTAGCTTGATGAGGATGTGCATTTGACATTTCTTGCCTAACTTTTTCTTAACTTAATGGCATCTAATAGCTGAGACAACTACTTAAAATTCTCTAGCTTTTAAGTACTAGAGGGTCATCCTTTCTCTACATATCCTTGAACATCCTTTTCAGGACTCAGCAGAATGACATAACTCTTGGGAATAAACATGAAGGCTAATAGTGCCACGCTTGAGGCTAAAATGGAGAAGACCGCCACAGCCACCGTGGCCTTCCCCTTGGTACTGTGGTAACTGAGAAGGAAGAAGATCCAGCCACTGTGGAATACCAGCATGTTGAATGTAATGAATTTGGCCTCGCTGAAAGTTTCACTGGTCAAAAATGCCACAGTGAAACACAAACACCAGGAAGCCCATGTAGCCCGACACAATAGTAAGCAGTGATGGAGCCTTTGCTACATTCAATGACAATGAAGCCTGGCTCAGAGTTTGAGTCCTTGTTTAGAAATGGGGGAGAAGTCCACAGCCAAATTCCACAGAGAGTTGCTTGGATCAACCAACAGATAAGAACAATGGTTTTGAAAGTTGTGACTGGGTGTGGTGGCTCAAGCCTGTAATCCCAGCACTTTGGGAGACTGAGGTGAGGGGATTGCCTGAGCCCACAGGTTCGAGAACAGCCTGGACAACTTGGCGACCCTCATCTCTGTGATCAATGAAGTTTTGATCAATGAATCAAAAAATTAGCCAGGCATGGTAGCGCGCACCTGTGGGTTACTTGGAAGGCTGAGGCGGAAGGATCACCTGAGCCCAGCAGGTTGATGCTGGGGTGGTTGTGAGCATGCCACTGCACTCCAGCCTGGGCAGCGGAGTGAGACTCCGACTCAAAAAAAAAAAAAAAAAAAAGGAAACTTGTGTGTCCCATATACTTCCTCATTCAACTCCCAGGCTTCTTGGCCCTGATCGCCAGGACTACGGTGATGAGATGATTTTGGCTAAAATAGAGGAAACAGCCATGTGATTCCAAAAGCTGTTTGTTGAAGTAGTCAAGTGGCCGTTGTGGGTCGGTCAATAAAAAGCAAAGGACAGAAGAAGCAGAGTATGAGAAAGATGAGGAGGGTGTAGCTGAAACCTCTGTTGCTGGCTTTTACTATTAGAGAATCTTGATGTTTTACAGTTCAAGAACGAGAGCTGTGAGGATGGAAAAGGAAATGCTCACACAAGCCAGAGTCATTCCCAAGGATTCTTTGAATGACAGAAATATTTCAGCTTTGGGATGCAGTGGTTTCTCTTCTCATTTGGATACGGATCTTCTGGACACACGATATACTGTTTGGAGTCTAAGTGAACAAATAAGGAATGACTTTATCCCTTGCAATCCATATTATCTTTCACATAGCCATGATAATGAATAAATATGGCAATACATGTCCTCCAGTCTACAAACTGCACATTTCCCTGTTGCAATGCTAAGAATCTTAGAAATGTATCTCTTTCCTATAGATGAAAAGATGATCTTTAATAGATGATGTAGTACATTGGACTGGTTATTTTATGGACTAATCTGAGCAATCATTATTCTATTTGATGATGTTCTTTTAACTGCAGGTAACAATAACTCAGACAAGGTTAATCAAAACAGAGAATATGTATTATAATGGATCATCTTAAACATATATGCCTTACATTTGTCAATAACTTTCTATGTCCCTGCAGAGCACAGTTAATGTAATCTTCAATGCTTTGTAGTCTTTGGGTTCTGCTTCATTTACAAACTATTCATTATTACTGCCCCTTATTGTTTTTTTTTTAATTAAGAAAGGTAGATTTATTAAAGGAGGATACGTTGTGAAGGACACAACGGACAGGATGGAAGCAAGAGTGTCTGCTGTCTGATTCCTCAATTGCTTTTGTTACTTAAGCCACGCTACGCATTCTTTTTCTTTAATTTTTTTCTTTTGTTTCCTTCTCTTTTTTAGAGATGAGACCTCCCAGGCTGGTCTCAAATTCCTGGGCTCAAGTAATCCTCCTGCCTTGGCCTCCCAAAGAGCTAGGATTACAAGTGTGAGCCACCACATCTGGCCTTTTTTTTCTCCACACAACTACACATTCTTAGAGTAACATGTTCCTTCTTGCTACAGAACCCCTTCACATTCTGCTCTATTTTGTAGAAACATCCTTACCTGTTCTTCATTTAGCATTTCTCATTGATAATAAAGTTCATAACTTAAACATAACTTTCATCAAAGCTTCCATGTGTTTTAATAGGTTTTATTATTATTTAGGTGTGCTAAGGCCAACAGATCAGAGGACAACTGCCCTTGAATAGGTGGTTTATTATACTCACAGATCCCAAGAGAAAGGAGCACAGCACACCACAGAAGGCCACACAGGGAAATACTAGGGTTGGAGGCAGAAGAGGAAGAGGGAATTGTGGACAAGAACTGGTTTCAGGTAGAAGGAACTGGCAAGCTGGGTGAGCAGGTTTAGAATTGGCTAGTTTTGTTTTGTGTTGCTTTGTTCTGTTTTGAGTCAGAGTTTCACTCTGTCATCTAGGCTGGAGTGCAGTGGCACGCTCATGGTCACCGCCTCTCAACCTGCTGGTCTCAGGTGATCTTTCCATCTCAGTCTTCCAAGTAGCTGGAACCACAGGCATGTACCCCCACACCCAACTAATTTTTTTATTTATTGTAGAGATGAGGTCTCACTAAATCACCCAGGCTGGTCTGGAACCCCTGGGCTAAGGCAATTCTCTTGCCTCAGCCTCTCAAAGTGCTGGGATTACAAGCGTGAGCCACCATGCCTGGTTTGGCTAGTTTGAGTAATTTCACTGAACTGTAAAGTATGAGTCTGTCATCCTTAGTTATCTGGTTCATGGCCCTGGGGTGATTAGCACAGGTGGATAGTGTCCCAGAGTGTGAGAGCTCAATAAAAGAGGTGGTGGGGTGTGTGCTTTGGAGTTGTTTGTATTTAAAGAATGCACTCAGGCCAGGTGCAGTGATTCATGCCTGTAATTCCAGCACTTTGGGAGGCCAAGGTGGAAGGATTGCTTGAGCCCAGGAGTTAGAGACCAACCCAGACCATACAGTGAGACCTCGCCTTTATAAAAAAAAATTAAAATTAGAAAATTAAAAGAATACACTCAAGGATGAATTGTTTACTATCTCTAGGAATTGGCTAACTCTGGGAGGGTCAACCCCTTCAGGGCTAAGAAGGCCCCAGATGTCAAAGCATCAGAATACAGAAAATAAAATACATGGTTAGCACACCATGATTCCTCAATACTAGTTCAGATTTTTCTGTTTTAAATTCTCTTATCATTCTGAATAACACTGTGTATTATAATTACCTACCAGAGCTCTTTGTTTTGTCTGTGTATTAGAATTACTCACTGGTGTCATTTGCTTTCAGCCTGAAGAATTTTAGTATTTCTTGAAAGGCAGATCTATTACCTAAAAATTCTTACAGCTTTTGCTTATCTGGAAATGTCTTTATTTCACCTTTAGTTCTGAAAGTAGTTTAATTGTATTAAGATTCTTAGTAGTTATTTTGTTGTTGTTTTATTTTCAGCAATTTGAATATAGTGCCCTTCAAATTCCTTCTCATGCCCTGTCTTCTGTTCTTTTTATAGTTTCTGATAAGAAGTTAGCTCTTAATCTGATTGGTGTTCCCTTGTATGCGATGAGTCATTTTTCTCTTGTAGTTTTCAAGATATCTTTGAAGTTCATCATTTGGCCCAGATCTCTCTGGATGTAGATCTGAGTTTATCTCATATGGAGTTCATTGAGTTTCTTGAAGGTGCAGACTAGTGTTTTACATCATATTTAGAAAGTTTTCAGCCATTATTTCTTTGAATGTTTTCTCTGCCCTTTCCTCTCCTTCTGGTAATTGTATTACATTTATGCTGGTGCTGGTAACAGTGCTCCACATTTCCCTGAGATTCTGTTCACTTTTCTGTTTTCTTTTTCTCTTTGCTCTTCAGATTGCATAGTCTCTGTTGATCTATCTTTAAGTTAACTGATTCTTCTGCCAGCTCAAAGTTGCTGTTGAGCCCTCTTCTGAATTTTGCATTTTGGTTATTATACTTTTCTACTCCAAAATTTCCATTTGGTCCTTTTAAAATTATTTCTGTCTCCTGATTGACATCTTCTACGTAATGAAACATTGCTACAGTACCATCCTTTAACTCTTTAAATGTGGTTTCGTTTTGTTCTTTGACCATACCTATAAAGGCTGCTTTAAAGTGTTTGTTAAGTCCAGCATCTGCTTCTTCTTTAAAGCAGTTTATGAGGATGTTTTCTGCCTTCTTTTTTCCTCTGTATTGGTCACATTTATTCATTTTTTTGCATGTCTCATAATTTTCTTATTAAAAACTGGATATTTTAGGTAATATATTACATCAACTCTGTATATTGATCCCTGGGGGTTGATAATGATGCTATTATCTGCCCAGCTGTTTATTTGTTTAGTGACTCAGCTGAACTAACACAACGTGCAGCCTCTGATGTCCCTGCTCAGATTTTTTTTCCTTTTCTTTTTTTTTTTTTTTTTTTTTAGTAGGGGTCTCACTCTATCATCCAGGCTGGAATACAGTGGCAAATCATGGCTCACCACAGCCTTGACCTGCTGGGCTCAGGCGATCCTCCCACCTCAGCCTTCTGAGTAGCTGGGACTACAGATCCGTGCCACCATACTCAGCTAATTATTTTTATTTTTTGTAGCTATGGGGTCTTGCTATTTGCCCAGACTGGTTTTGAACTTCTGAGTGTAAGCAATCCTCCCACCTCGGCCTCCCAAAGTTCTGGGATTACAGGTGTGAGCCACCACACCTGAAAGTAATGTGCATTTTGGAAAATGAAAGAAGATAAAAAGGGAGGCAGTGAGATAGAAAAGTGCAATGTAACCCCTTTCTATAAAACTCCAAACTCTCGACAGAAACTAGAAACATTTCCTCTGAAAACTGGTAAAAAAAAGTAAAAAATTAAAATTAAAAAAAATTAAATAAATAATAAATAAATAAATATTTTTTAAAAGTTCAAAAAAAACCCCAAAACTCCAAACTCTCAACAGTTTCTGAATTTACAATGAGTCGAGTGTGATTGTATTGAGGGGGAATGGGAGAGGTAAAGTCCCTGAGAAATACATAGAAGCTTAAAAGAGAAGATCAAGAAAAATACATATTTATTTGAAAGGACACAGGCAGAGAGAAGCAAGAGGAAGTCAGGCATGGAAATACAAATGGAAGAGGAACAGTTTTGTGATATGCAATGAAATTTTCTCTAGTTCTCCAGATTAAAGGGAGCCCCCTGTTATCTAAGTTACATTCTGGAATGATCAGCTGGGATATATTCTGAACTAAGCTACAAGACTTAGCGGGATTTCAGATTAATTTATAAGCTTTGAAACGTTTCACATGGGCATCCTTCACATGACTGCCTTCGATGGAACATGGTGCAAGGAGTAGAAATTGACTTGTATGGTTATAGTAATGCTGTGGATAGCACCTCAAAGTTAGTTGGATGTTGGAGAAATACTCTGAGATAAGCCTCACAACCCTGTGGGATCATAGGTAGGCTGTTTTAAGTAGCAAATCAATCTATAAAGCATTTGGGGAGTTAGACTTTTCTTTCTTTTATCCAAGTAGCTGGAACCACAGGTGCATGCCACCATGCCCATCTAATTTTTTGATTTATTGTAGAGACAAGATCTCACCAAGTTGCCCAGACTGGTCTCAAACCTCTGGGCTCAGGCAATCCTCTTACCTCCACCTCCCAAAGTGCTGGAATTACAGGTGTGAGCCACCACACCCACCCCACATTTGAGGAATTAGAAAACACACGAAATCCATCCAGGAAGTTGATTTTCAACTGAGCCTCAATAAAAACTCTTTTTCTTAAGAAATTGGAGTCTTTCCTGGAAGGAGACTGCAGATACAAGGGAGACAAATGTGGGCTGACCTAGGCCTTCTATGGAGACAGGAGTTGCTGAACCTGGACTGCTTCCTTGAGACTGGCTAGCAGCAGTGGATGGAACTTTTCTATCACAACTCTAAAACTACCAGAAACCATTAGGAGGGATGGCAGATTGGTCACATTAATAGTCTCCCTATACCAATGCCCCTTAGCTTTATGACCATTAGTCATTTCCTCTCCTGACTCTGGGCTCAGCTGTGCGCCCAGGGGCCAATGGGATGTTTGCAGACATGACACAAGCAGCTTTGAAAGCCCTTGCATGTTTTGCTTTCTTTCTAGGTTCTGTGCCTTCCTTGTAAGAACAGGCATGGGTCAGTGTTTTATGACCGAACTGCGAGAAAGAAGAATCGCCAGCACACCAGTTTCGAATTTTGAGTCCTTTAATAGCACGCCATCAAGAGTAGGCTCATGCCAAGAAAGCTCTTGATGCTGAACTAAACTAGCAAGAAGCTTATAAAGGCAAAAACTGCAAGTGGGCTACATAGCAGGGGAGGTGACGGAACAAGGAATTAAAAACAAAAGGAACAATCTCTTGGATTTCAGTTAACAAGGCATACAATTACACGGCACTTGTGGCTAGGGAGTTTTCAAATGGTCAACAAACGTGGTCAACGTGAACAACTCAAGGGAACAAAGCTGTGGGTCTGCGGTCATGGGAACATTACAACAATTACACGTACATACTGGGAGGGTCAATTTTAAGTCAGGCAGACAACTGAGATGGAAGATTTTAACAAAATAGATTTATTTATGTCAAGCAAGCTATTGCAATTATTTTACATATTTCATTAGCAATTTCATTCTCCCCTTTTAGTTGTACATGAGTCAATTCGTTGACTCATTGGTCATGGGTATGGAATTATAATAGGTTTTTACATGCATACGTTTTACAGAGTTGGTCTGTAGCAGATTGCATGCAATTTAAGTTAGAATTCATGTCTTGTGCAAGTTAGTTAGCCCTAATTTTCCACAGACCAGGGCAGCAGTGCTGAATGCAGCTGTTTCAGCTATGCTGAACTTGATTAAGGCAGACACTAGTAGGGGGGCAGTACATTTCTGAAGAGTTGTCAGAAGACCAGGAGGATTGAATAAAAGTGTCCCTTTAGGATTGCTGTAAGCATATACTTGGGGAAGTACATGAACAGTAATACAGGCCGGGCTTGGTGGCTCAGCCTGTAATCCCAGCGTTTTGGGAGGCTGAGGTGAGTGGATTGCCTGAACCCGCAGGTTCGAGACCCACCTGGGCAACTTGGCGAGACCTCATCTCTACAATAAATCAAAAATTAGCTGGGCATGGTAGTGCACGCCTGTAGTTCCAGCTACTTGGAAGGCTGAGGCGGAAGGATCGCGGGAGCCCAGCAGGTCGAGCCTGCAGTGGCCAGGAGTGGCCACTGCACTCCAGTCTGGGTGACAGAGTAAGACTCCAACTCAAAAAAAAAAAGAACAGTAATACATAAGATAGGCTTACTGTTTAACATTTCAGCAGTAATACAGATTATAAGACCTATGTTTAGAGTTAAAGCAATTGAGATAACAAAGGCAAGGGCTAAGGAATGATTACAATGCATTCAGAGAATTGTTAACCAGTAAATCAGTCTACTTTGAGCAATTGGAGTCTCGCATTTCAGGTATGTATCGGTTGGTCAGTGTGGTGTGGTTGAAGCAGCTCAGTGGGCTCAGAGGATGATTTTGAGAGGGTTTTTTTGGGTCCCTCATTGCAATCTAGTTGGCTGAGCAAGGTGGCGCGATGTCAGTTTCCATGGCTCTCTTGACTCGAGTGTGATGAATCCAGGCCAGTATCCTGTTTGACTTTGAGTACTGTTGGAATGGTGATGATGACAATAAAAGGTTTCTTCCAGGTAGGAGTTAGTCCTTTCTTCTGAAACTTTTTGACAAAAACCAGGTCTCCAGGCTGAAACAGATGACAAGGCGTGGAAGACGGAGTGGGCAAAACAGTATGGACGCCAGAGTGGACAGCAGCCTGGACCTGCTGGAAGGACTGGAGATACTTTAACAGAGATTAACTGGTAATTTTTTAGGATGGGATCTCACAACTGAGGCAACAGAGGAGGGAGTTTCCCAAACATGATTTTATGTGGGGTAAACCTAGCCTTATACGGGGTGCACTGGGTTTGGAGAAGAGCTAAAAGCAAAAGGCTTACCCATTTTTCACCAGTCTCTATTATTAATTTGGTTAAAGTAGACTTTAGAGTTCAGTTCATGCATTTTACCTGTCCAGAGCTTTGTGGTCGGTAGGCACAATGTAATTTTTAATTAATGTTTAGTGCTTTACTAACCTGCTGTACTATAGACAAGGTAAAGGCAGGACCATTATCAGAGCCAATAGAAGCAGGGAGCCCAAACTTAGGAATAATTTTATTTAACAAAAACCTTGTAACCATAAGTGCAGTTTCATTTTTGGTGGCAAAGGTCTTTACCCATTCAGAAAAAGTATTAATAAACACCAGTAGATAGCCATACCCGAACTGAGGAGGTTTTATTTCAGTGAAGTTTATTTCCCATTTTTTTCCAGGACTTACTCCTCAGGCCCTGATGCTGTCCGAAGGTTTGGGCCCTTGTTCTGCATTGACTTGGGCACAGGCAGGGCACATGGCAGCAGCTATTGCAGCAACGCTTTTTAAGTCATTGATATGATAAAAAAACAGTTTAATAGCTCAATTTGGTACCTCCCAGGTGAGTAGTAGAATGCAGTTGTTTTACCAAGGTGTGTCCAAGGGCTTCAGGGAAAACAATTTCAGAGTCCTTGACCCACCATCCAGTGGAGTTTTTATGAGCTCCCACTAGGTCTTCCTATTCTTCCTCCTCTTGGGTATAGGTAGGCTGTTTTGGGAGAGAAGGAGCTAGAAAAATTTTAGTTAGCAAGATAGGAGTTCAACTGGGAGTTCTGCTGCCTGTCAAGCCACCTGGTCCACCAGGCGGTTTCCAGTTGTTTCTGGAGTGTCCGACTTTTGGTGTCCCCTACAATAAATGATGGCTACCTCTTTGAGGAGCCATATAGCCTCTAGGAGGGCTACAATTTCCTCCTTTTTTTTTGTAGTCTTACCTGCTGCAGTAAGAAGACCTCATTCCCTGTAGATTATGGCATGCACATGGAGTGTGGCAAATCTTTTACCAGCTGTTGGTGAAAATGTTTACCTGCTTTCCTGTTCCCCAGCGCAGGGCCTGAGTTAAAGCAATTAACTCAGCTTTTTGAGCCGAGGTGTCTTGAGGTAATGCCTGTGACCAGATTATGTCATGAGCCATGGTTACAGCTGCACCAGCCTTGAGGACTCCCTCTATTACCAGGCTGCTACCATCCGTGAACAAGTCAGTATCAACCTGACTTAAGGGAGTGTCTCGAAGATCAGGTCGGCTTGCCTGGGAGATGTCCAACATGTCTTTACAGTCATGAACTGGCATTTCCAGATTATCATCAGGCAGCAGGGTGGCTGGATTGAGGCACTGAGTAGGAGAGAAAGTTAGTCTAGGTTGGTCAAGTAAGAGACTTTGATACTGGTGATACGAGTGTTTGACATCCAGCGACCAGAGGCTCCTCGGAGCGGAGTTTCAACAGTTAAAGCCAGGTTCTGGCCGAAAGTCAATTTATCTACTTTCTTAACTAATATGGCTGTGGCTGCAATGGCCCTGAGACAAGAGGGCCAGCTAGAAGCCACTGGGCCCAGTTTTTTTGACAAGTAAGCCACCAGTCTTCTTTAGGGTCCTAAGGTCTGAGTGAGGACCTCTTTTGCAATTCCTCGTTGTGCATGAATGAACAAGTGGAAAGACTTGGTAATGTCTGGGAGGCCTAGAGCCGGGGCTTGGGTTAGAGCCATTTTTAACTGCTGGAATGCTTGTTCCTTAGCAGCAGTCCATTTTAGGGACAGATTTCCAGCAGTGACTATACAAGGGCTTGGCAATTTCAGCAAATCCTGGGATTTACAGCTGGCAATATCCTGCCACCCCCAGGAATTCCCGTACCTGTTTCTTTGTGGTTGGCACGGGAATTTGAAGAATGGCTTCTTTCCAGGCCAAAGACAGGGCTTACTGACCCTTTTTTAGCTGGTGTCCCAGGTAGGAAACTTTGGCTGAGCAGAGCTGTGTCTTTCTCACTGACACACAGTAGTCCAAGTCTTGGAGGAGCTGTAACAGAGCCTTAGTACCTTTGTTTAGTACCTAAACAAGTGACCAGGTCTGCAGCCGCAAGCAAGAGATTATTACATACTGGAGTAAAGTACATTCAGGGTGTAAGGTATGGAACCCTGACAAATCCTGTTGCAAGTCTTCCCCGAAAAGAGTCAGGGAGTTTTTGAAACCCTGTGGCAACCAAGTCCAAGTTAGCTGACTGGTGTCCCCCAAGTCAGGATCTGTTCATTCAAAGGCAAAAATAGGTTGATTGGTAGGGGATAAGGAATGGAGAAGAATGCATGTTAGTTGGACTGGGTGACCCCCGATAAAAAGAGTCCTGGCCTCCTCAGTTTGAGTTATTTTCAGTTTTCAAGTTAGAAGCTCTATCTCCTATAGTGTGGTTTATGGGAAGAGTCCTGAGTTTTAAGAGAACATATTTTTAACAGGGGCTTTTGGACTAAATTTAACCATTGGTCAATATAGGGAAACTGATGAGGATGACCAGGGGTCCCTGTAAGGACCTTTTAAACAGACTGAGTAACAAGAACATTCAAAGACCCTGTAGAGAGTTAACCAACATTAAATGCAGGCCAATCTATTTTACAGAGGGTCCGGAGTCTGCCTTTTGAAAGGGGGACACTGTAATCCTCAGCAAATACAACAGAGAAATTTTTCAATGTACAGTCCAGAGGACTGACAGGTTGTGAATTCTATGAATCCATAACAAACAACGAGCAAAAAACAAGCAAACAGTTAAAACATAATTAAAACACAATGACAAACAGGGCACATCCAGACCAAGTCAGAAGAGTTACGAATCCCTAGAACAACCTCAGGGCAAAAAACCAGAAGACTCTATTCAGTCAACATCTTGGCCTAATGAATAGTGTCCAAAGGGCGGCCTCATCTGGCCATGACTCCCTTAAGCAGAACTGTGGCCACAAGCAGAACAGAACAGATTCTTACCGATAAACAGGACAAATTCTTTTTTTTTTTTTTTTTTTTTTGAGTTAGAGTCTCACTCTGTCGCCCAGACTGGAGTGCAGTGGCCGCGCCCGGCCACCGCAGCCTCAACCTGCTGGGCTCCGGCGATCCTTCCGCCTCAGCCTTCCGAGTAGCTGGAACTACACGCCCGGCTAATTTTTTTATTTATTGTAGAGATGAGGTCTTGCTGCCCAGGCGGGTCTCGAACCTGCGGGCTCAGGCAATCCACTCACCTCAGCCTCCCAAAGGCACGGAATTACAGGCTGAGCCACTAAGCCCGGCTTAGGACAAATTCTTACCTCTTAGGAGAACGTAGATGGACTCAGGAATTTTTGCAGTAAGCTACCAGCAATTGTTCCAACTCCCTCCAAGCCAGATGAGAAGTTACGGGGCATGAGATGACTCAGGAGGTGTCTCCCCTACAATCTCTCCGCCCAGCCAGGGAGGGCCCGAGTGAGGCAGCTGCTTGTGCTGGCGGATCTCACTAGGGCCTCCAAATATTATGACCGAACTGCAAGAAAGAAGAATCACCAGCACACCAGGTTCAAATTTTGCGTCTTTTAATAGCATGCAGTCAAGAGTAGGCTCATGCCAAGAAAACTCTCGATGCCAGACTAAACTAGCAAGAAACTTATAAAGGTAAAAACAGCAAGCAGGTTACATAGTAGGGGGTGAGGGTACAAGGAACTAAAAACAAAAGGGACAATCTCTTGGATTTCAGTTAACAAGGCAGACAATTACACGGAACTTGTGGCTAGAGAGTTTTCAAACAGTCAGCGTGAACAGCTCAGGGGAACAAGGCTGTGGATCTGTGGTCATGGGAATGTTACAACAATTACACATGAACACTGGAGGGATCAATTTTAAGTCAGGCAGACAGCTGAGATGGAAGATTTTAACAAAATGGAGTTATTTTGACTTGGCGTTATAATATTTCACTGAAGGTTTACAGAGGAAGTGTTTGAAGAAGCATGAGAAGAAAAAGTTTTCATAGTCTCACATTGGAAATTATGTGTGGTCTTAAAGTGTCAAATACCTCTAGCACAGTTTGAACCAGTCTTATAAAAATGTTTAAAAAGCTGGGCTCAGTGGCTCAGCCTGTAATCCCGCGCCTTTGAGAGGCTGAGGTGAGTGGATTGCCTGAGCCCGTGGGTTC
>NW_007246875.1:237702-243596 GCF_000164805.1 Carlito syrichta
CCTGGGCACCTTGGCGAGACCGCATCTCTACAATAAATCAAAAAAATTAGCCGGGCGTGGTAGCGTGCGCCTGTAGTTCCAGCTACTTGAAAGGCTGAGGCGGAAGGATCTCCAGAGCCCAGAAGGTCGAGGCGACAGAGTGAGACTCCAACTCAAAAAAAAAAAAAAAAAAGTTAAAAACAAATGTTGTAAATTAGTGAAATAGGAGAGAATATTTGGAATTGCTTTTGAATTTGGAAACAGGAGTTTTTTAATATAATTTTTTAAAAGACAGAATCTACTTTTTTGTAGAGACAGGGTCTTGCTATGTTGTCCAGGTTGGTCTTGAACTCCTAGGCTCAAGCAGTTCTCCCATCTCAGCCTCCCAAATTGCTGGTGTTATAGGTGTGAGCTGCTGCGCCTGGCCTCCAAATCTGGAAATACAAGTTTCTATTAAGTCAGTGATCCATAAGGATTCTGGTAACCATGAATAACATCAGCCATGGTAAAGGAACATGGAAAAGGCTTCCCTTTCCAGTTATGCATGCAGGAGGAATATTGCACTTTACAAATACTCACAAGATTAATCGATACTAAGCACAAAAAACATTTGATTCCACATTTTTGACAAAGTAATAGATTTGCTAAGGAAAACCACTTTGCCAAACCACAAAGTTGTTTGTGTGTGTGTGTATGTGTGTGTGTGTGTGTGTGTGTGCGTGCGTGTGTGTGTGTGTGTTAACTGCGACGAGTATTTTTATGGCATTTTTATGGCATTTTACGTCCTTGGACATAGAGCCTTTTTACAGTTTTAAGTTAGGTTTCTGATTCTTCTGAAATCCTGTGATGTGAATAATGTTTTAGCAAATATCAGAAAGTAAATCAAACAGAACTTAGGAGAAGTATTCTGGGTCACGTAGGGAGAAGATGGTAGCTTGGTTCCTTCCATGCTCTTACCTCTGCAGTCCGAATACTGCCCCTTCAGGGCCTGGTCTGCAATTAAAGCAGCAGTGGGGCTACTCAGGGTGGAGGATGTGGTTGGATCCTGGGGAGTAACTCTTGCTACAGACAGAGAAGAGAGCCTGGGGAGAAAGATGACATCTATAGAGATCACTAGAGTCCTGTTTTCCTGAAAAGGAGAATTGGAAGCCCCACTACAGAAAGGGGTGGTATAAAATCCTTGTGGCACTGAGAATGAGTTAAGAGAACTGATAGGATGGATATATGAGATTTTTTGTTTTGTTTTGTCTTAGGAGGGACAGTGTGGCTAATGTTTGCCTAGAGGTGAAACGAATGAGTTATTTGCAAAGAGAAATTTATCAACCTGTTCACATGAGATTGATAGATAAAAAAGTCAAGGTAATAATATTCTAATGTGCTGAGTAAGGTAAGCATTTTCCACACTCCACCCTTACCCAAAGAGTTTTCCAAGGGCTAATGATTTTTACATTTTTAAAATTCCCTCTCTTATTTTGAGAAATGTATTTTACCCTTGCCTCCCCCAGGCAATGGGTAAAATTCACAAATAACCCTACAGTCTTTATCTTATGTAGCTCACCAGTGTGTCAAAAATCAGGTCAAACTTTTAAAAAATCTTTTAAGTTTATTGTGCATACAAAAGAACAATTTGTGACTCAGGACACTTCAAACCCGTTATAGTGCAGCTTATAAAGCTTTTTAAATGAGGAAGCACATTCATCTCTCTTGTGTAAGAAGAACTGCATCAGTTTATTTATGTGTTATGATACCATGCTGATAGGGAAGAAAAGTTTGTTTTGTTTATGGTTAGAACTAGCGTTTTGGGGGAAGTCAAGATAGCTTAAATTTTGGTTATGTGGTTATAGTTGGTTGGCTAGGGATATATCCAAACTGTGGCCTCCGTTTTTATTTAATACGTGTACAATTTTTTCTTGCCTTAATTCAAAATCCAATGCAATCCCTATCTCTCCTCCAGTGACGGTGTTCTTATTAATCATTAATTCTTTGCCATGGGATTGATATATCCAATTTTCACAGAGTAGAAGGAACTTTTACGTGTCTCTTGCCAGTTTACAATGTCTTATCCTTCAGAAAAATCTCCATTGGCATCGAAGGACACCTTTCTCCCATTCAGGGCCTCAGGACGCACATTCTTGAGGTAATGAAGTAACTGGCGGAGAAAAGATGCAAAGAATGGTGAGTGTGGATGATTGTAGGGGGTGTGGGTGATTGAGGGAGGTGTGAGTGGTGGGAAGAAGTGGAATCATTTGGACCAGGGATTGAGTAATTTGTCTCAACATGATTTTCCTTCTTTACTCTCCTTGAACCGTTGCTTTCTCATCGTTTCCTGGTGTCATTATTTTTAGATTTATGATTGGAATTCAATATATGGTTTTGGCTGAGTAAATTAATGAATGAGTAAATTATTGGCAAGAAGCCAGAAACTGTGGTTATCCTAGGGTGTTGACCTACAGTTCAATGTTTTGTTTCTCAAGTCAGACTAAAATCGAGAAGGCCTATGGAAGTTGGGGGAATGTGAAAAGAAGTGGAAAAGGAAGGGACAGCGTTTTATTCTGCTTCTCAAACTATGGATGCCCATTTCTACCTGCCCCGGGCACATCTCTACCCAACTGTTATTTTTGTTTATTTGTTTAATATATCTTACTTTAAATTTTTAAGCTCCAGTTGGAAAGAGACTGTTTTTGTTTTGTTTTGTTTTTTATTGAGTTGGAGTCTCTCTCCGTTGCCCTGGCTGGAGTGCAGTAGCACGCTCATGGCTACCACAGCATCAACCTGCTGGACTCTGTTTTTTAATTTATTGTAGAGATGACGTCTCGCCAAGTTGCCCAGGCTGGTCTTGAACCCACAGGCTCGGACAATCCACTTGTCTCAGCCTCCTAAAGTGCTGAGACTACAGGCTGAGCCACAGAGCCCGACCAGCTGTTAAGATCACATACTGCTTATCATTATGGATAGGATCCTGCCTATCCCTGGAGCTTTGAGAGTCTTTCATAGCGTTTAATTTGAACTTCTTCCCAACTAACAAATAGAGTCTGTAATAAATAGAGCCTCTTGTGTGCTTACTTCTTTCCTTCTTTCTTTCAACAGTGTATGCCAGGCTCTTTGCTCTTTTCTATAGGAATAACAGCAGTGGACAATGGTCATGAGGTTATAATCTCTTCTTTATGTCTAGGAATGAGCAAGGATTCGATACTCAGATGAGACTCGGTCTTCCTGTCTGTCTCTCACTTGGTGGGACCTCTGTCCCTGTTACTGCTTCTTAGTTTACATGAGAATTCATCTCTGGGACTGGACAGAACACTGGTGTCTAGCTTTAAACCAAATATGCTGAGACCTTAACTCTGTACATACTCTGGTTCCTGCCAGCCACTTCCTATCTACGCTGTTTTGCACAAAACAGCGTAGATAGGAAGTGGCTGGCAAGAACCAGATACAAAGCAAAACAGCGTAGATAGGAAGTAGCTGGGGGGTTGTTTGTTTGTTTGTTTGTTTGTTTTTTAGTTAGAGTCTTACTCTGTCTCCCAGGCTGGAGTGCAGTGGCAAGCTCACAGTCACTACAGCCTATACCTACTGGGCTCAAGCGATCCTTCTGCCTTAGCCTTCCAGGTAGCTGGAACCACAAGTGCACACCACCATGCCTGGCTAATTTTTTTATTTATTGTAGAGACGAGGTCTCACCAAGTTGGCCAGACTGGTCTCGAACCCCTGAACTCAGGCAATCCTCTCGCCTCCACCTCCCAAAGTTCTGGGATTACAGGTGTGAACCACCACGCCCGGCTTATGCTGGGTTTTATGATGTTATTTCTTCTGCACAGTCTGAAAGAATCCCATCCCATGATGTGCATTGTTAACTAAAACCTCACTCAGATTCTTTACCAGTCCTTAGATTAGACTCTCCTGGATATTGGTCCTACCCTGCATCGTCTTAGAAACTGTCCCACTTCCTTGAACTTGGTGATTTAAATAACCGATCTCTCCATGGAGTGGACCAGTCCTGCCTTTTAGCAAATAGAGTGTGCCCGATAGTCCCCTCCATTTATGCCCAGCACCCTCACTGCTTTCTGAGATTACAGAAAAACAATAAAATTTAATTAGGAATAATACAGGGTCTACTTCATTTATTTTGTCTTAAACATGTGAAATCTACTTACTAAAAGAGACTGGAGCATGCTTTGATCCAAAACACAGTCTGGCCAAATTGTAGTGTGCTATTCAAGAAATTGCATTAGCTGGACTCGGTAGTGTGCTATTCAAGAAATTGCATTAGCTGGACCCGTGCCTTTGGGAGGCTGAGGTGAGTGGATTGCCTGAGCCCGCAGGTTCGAGACCCGCCTGGGCAATTTGGCAAGACCTCATCTCTACAATAAATCAAAAAATCAGCCGGGCATGGTAGCACGTGCCTGTAATTCCGGCTACTCGGAAGGCTGAGGCGGAAGGATCGCCGGAGCCCAGCGGGTCGAGGCTGCGGTGGCCGGGAGCGGCCACTGCACTCCAGTGTGGGCGACAGAGTGAGACTCCAACTCAAAAAAAAAAAGAAAAGAAAAGAAATTGCATTGAGGAATAACCACTAGAGCTACAAGAAAGAGGTAAAGAATAATTCTATACCATGAAGCCTTCCTATCAGTGAAAACCAATTTTGAGTATGGGCTATGGCTTCACCTCAATGGATAGTCTTTTATCCTATGTATTTTTCCATGTACTCACATCATCATCCCATTTTTACCCAATTCAATCTAAATTAATGCCCTTAAATGTCTATTAGAGTATTCTCATAAGCCCTCCGTGAGGACGTGCTTCACAAACCTGCTATGTGGAGCAACTGGCCAAGAGCCCTGTCTACTGCTCTCTGAAACCCACCCCCACAGCTGTCCTGAAGCCATTCCTCCGGGGGGTGGCTCCCTGACATTGACTGAATGTGGTGGGGATAAACAAAGACCCATGCCTAGAAAATTTGGGGCAGACCCAAAATTGTCTTCCCAAAAATGTCTTTATGAACATGTTCTCTTTGTACCTGGGCCTCTCTTTTTGTTTGTTTTTGGAGTTGTTGTGTTTTTTTTGACAGGGTCTTGCTCTGTCACCCAGGCTAGATTGTGCAGTGGCACGATTGTAGCTCACTGCAGCCTCAAACTCCTGGACTCAAGTGATCCTCCTGCTTCAGCCTCCTGAGTAGCTGTGACTACAGGTGCATGCCACCATGCCTGGCTAATTTTTTCATTTTCTTTCTTTCTTTCTTTTTTTTTGTAATAGAAACAGGATCTTGCTCTCAAGGCTGAAATTACAGATGGGAGCCACTGAGATCGGCCAAGCCTTGAGAATCTCATTGGCTGACACTGTTTCAAAGATTCCCTGAGGGTACAGCTGAACCTTCTCAGACTGCAGGGAAGTCTGGGATGCTTCCACTTACCCTCACTGCCCTCTCCTTCACTTGGGGTCATACTTGCATCTTGGGCTGACACTCTCCCATGCTTTACAAACTCCAACCCTCTGTTCTTTCTCAAGTGTAAGTCCCTGATTAAATCCTTGAACGTTTAATCCCACTTTGGCATCTGCTTCTTAAAGGACCTGGACTAACATATCACAGAAAGAGCAATCGAAATTTCCAACCTCAAAAGCTCTCACTCTCAAAAAGAAAAGTTCCAGCTACTTTACTTACCCTTGTCCTGTTCTTTAAATTATGGTGAGATTGAAAGCTGCACTCCAGTCTGGGCGACAGAGTGAGACTCCAACTCAAAAAAAAAAAAAAAAGAAAGCTGATCTTGCAGGAGGACTTCTTAGTCATGTATGGTGGAATTAGTCTCCTATTTTCACCCCTTTTTTCCTCTGACACTATTAAGCAAATGACCTGCCTAGCAGGAAAGATTTTTTTTTTTTTGAGTTGGAGTCTCACTCCATCGCCCAGACTGGAGTGCAGTGGC
>NW_007246875.1:243616-265090 GCF_000164805.1 Carlito syrichta
GTGCGCGCTACCACGCCCGGCTCATTTTTTGATTTATTGTAGAGATGAGGTCTCGCCAAGTTGCCCAGGCGGGTCTCGAACCCGCAGGCTCGGGCACTCCACTCACCTCAGCCTCCCAAGGCACGGGATTACAGGCTGAGCCACCAAGCCCGGCTAGGAAAGATTTTTTAATGGATCCTTTCAATGTAGTAATAATGTATTGCTGAATTTAGGTGGACCTAAAGAGGGAAATCGCTTACTTGCTACCATCTCACAGAAAGTCAGGTTAATATTCCCATTACAGTTCTGTAATCACACTCAAACCAAGTGATGGGAGCAGCAGACATGTATGCCGGAAGGAGAACAGGCACAATTCCACTAATGAGTAATGCTTTTGGAGGCTGATCATTGGCAGTTTCTGACCTGCCAGGGTTGGATGTCTCTGTCTTTTGCATGTGCCTCATATTTAAAGGGCCTCCTTCCACGATCCCAAGAACTCAGGTCTTGAAGATCATAGGCAATGCTGTAGACAGCAGTACAGGTGTTGAAAATCTACACCAAAGTATTCATGAACTGTCCCTGTAAATGCTCTGGTTTTGTGCAAAATTTGTCCTCTCCAAGGACTGTGCTATCTGGAGACCAAGGTCTTGACCAGGCAACTGACATGCAAAATTCTCTTCCCAAAATGTCTGTATGAACATACTGTCTTTGTGCTTGAAAGGACACATTTGATTAAGGAATTCTGAGAAGCTTGAGCTGATAACCTGGGATGTAAAAATGCTGATGGTCTGGGACATGCCCAGGTGAGACTGTTTAACTTCATGTTCTTGGATACTGCTTCTGATCCAAATCCTTCCCCTCACAGCACGCACTGAAAGGCTCTCACAGATATGGGGAAAACTCAGGCTGTTAAGGAACATCACAATGACCTTTGAGGTTGATACCCTTAGCCACTCCTTGTTGTATTATAGCTTCTCCCAGGACTTGGAGATGGGCATGGTAATAAGGAATTCCTTACAGGCTTCCATTTTCTCAAGCTCAGTGATCAACAGGGAGCTCCTTTGGATGCCAAAATCATCCTCTGGAGTGACAATTCCCATCCAGGTCCAATTAAAGTAGTTTAGGAGCAATGCCACACCATGGGCTACCAGTTACTGGATATTGTCTTTAGGAGGGAAGGAAACTTGGTCTTATCATTGAGTCTGACATCACTGAATGCATAACTGACCTGGAATGTGAACACCGGTTTTTCAGAAATTGGAAATGAATTCAGACAGAAGTATGTAGAAAGAATGCTGAAACTTATGTTAATGGCCTCCCAGTTAAAGTTCTAAAATTTATGACAATTTTATATACCAAATCATAACAAACGTCTAAATTATTTTCTCCAATTTACTTATACTTGAAATAAGGTTTGGACAGTTCTCAGTCTTTGGACATAATTTCTCCCTAAATGTCTCAGAGAAGGAGGAAGCAGGTAGGATGCTGTGTTTTATTTATTTATTTTTACTTTTTTTTATTTTTGAGAAAGCAGGATTTATTGAGAGGACAGAAAAGCTTCCACAGTGGGAGGGGACCTGAGGGGATTGTCTTATTTATTTACTTATTTATTTATTTACTTATTTATTTATTGAGTCAGGGTCTAACTCTGCTGCCCAGGCTGAAGTGCAGAATTTCTCCCTCAATGTCTCAGGGGAGGAGGAAGCAGGTAGGATGATGTGTTTTATTTATTTGTTTGTTTGTTTATTTGTTTGTTGAGTCAAGGTCTCACTCTGCTGCCCAGGCTGGAATGCAGTGGCACAATCACAGCTTACCTCAGCCTCGACCTTCTGGGCTCAGGTGATCTTTCTTCCTCAGCCTCCTGTATAGCTGGGACTACAGGTGTGCACTACCATGCCTAGCAAATGTTTTATTTTTTTGTAGAGACAAAGTCTCACTATGTTGCCTAGGCTGGTCTGGAAGTCCTGGACTCAAGCAATCCTCTCACCTCAGCTTCCCAAAGTGCTGGGACTACAGGCATGAGCCACCACACTTGGCTTCATTTTTATTATAGTATGAAGAACAGTAGTCCTGTAAAAAACTGTTCTGAAAGATTGTATTAAATTAAGGTGATCTTGCTCCAACTAGTACACACCTTTTAGATGAAAAGCAAATCTATTTCTGATATTAAGAGACAGACAGCTTAAAACATAGGGCCAAATAACCCTGAGGACTGATGAAAATAGAGCATCAGAACCATGACTTCTCTGTGCAAATGGTCTAGAGAAACAAAATAATTTTTTTCTTTGAAAAGCCATTTCTTTTCTCTTGCCTTCACACATTTGTAGACTTAACAGCAATGTTTTACAAACTGTGGTTGATCACATTACATCAGAATTATCTGAGGCACTTGTTAAATACAGATTCCCAGGTACCATGCCCAATATACTTAAGCAGAATCTCTGGAGGAAAAGCCCAAGAAGTTGAATGTTATCAAACACTGTAGGCAATCCCTATGAAAACTTGAAAACTTCTGCTTTATGCACTACACTCTTTTGAGTGCAAGTGAATTTAGGCCATATGATAGAAATAGAATATATTTCTGAGTTAGAATTGGGGATTGAACTTTCCTTGGATTCCCAGACAACTGACCAACTAGGAGGGTTTGATATGCAATAGTTACATTCCAAGTTAGTCATCTAATTTCCTGCTTTATTGTCACCAGTTACATTCTTTTCATCTTCCAGTGCTCATCAGACTTTTTCATTTATTTGTCCTTCTATCCTCCAAAGTTGACTTTCTATCCTAACTTTCCTATTTGCTTCAGTGGCACCTTCCTCCCCTAAGCCCAGAACATTAAGCTTACCTTTAATTTCTTGTATCACACAGATTCTGCCAATAACTTATGTGTAATTTATTTCATACAAGTTCCCTCCTTTTGTTCTCTCAACTACTGTGACAAGTTTGGCTTTGGTTGCTGCTTTAGCCACCTCTTCTTTACTCATCTACCTGCTTCTCATTTTTCACTCAAACATTTTATCCTAAATCCTGGTGTCAAGTTAATCTTAAATGCAGATGACTCTCAGTTAAACAAAATATTAATTTTGGAGAGAGAACAAAGTTCAGGGATAGCCTCAAATTACAATTAAATTTAAACAGCCAAAACATGGTTCAAATTCGATTTCATTTGAATACTTAATTTCAGTATCAAAGCTGTATTTATTATTTAGAAATACATTTACTAGCTGACAACATAATAGTATAAAATTGGCACAGGGTGGGGCATGGTGGCTCACATGTTTAATCCCAGCACTTTAGGAAGCCGAGATAGGAGAACTGCTTAAGCTTAGGATTTTGAGACCAGCCTAGACAACATAGCAAGACCTCATCTCTACAACAAATTTAATAGCCAGGTATGGTGTCATGTTGTCTATAGTCCCAGATAGTTGAGAGGCTGAGGCAGGAGGATCACTTGAGCCCAGGAGTTCAAGGTTGCAGTGAGCAGTGATTGTGCCACTGCACTCCAGCCTGGACGACAGAGTGTGACCCAGACTTGAAAATTTAAAAGAAAAAAAAATGGGCACAAGTGTAAGGACACAGACACACACAATGCACATACTTTGACAAGAAATAGTCAAAGGTTGATAACTTGTTTGAATAAATTATTATTGTTACTCTTTGGTAGAAAGTTAGAATGCGGTGTGATGTGGTACAATTTCAGTAGCATGTTCACTGCCTCGACCTTATATGTACCCTCCCTCACAGTTTTGACTCTTAAAAGATTCCTCAACTCCTAGAAGCTGTACCACCCCTCACTCTGCACTCTATTTATTTATTTTTTGATTTACAGAGGCAGAACCTTTCCCTGTTTCCCAGGCCAGAGTGCAGTGGTGAGATCATAGCTCACTGCAGCCTCCAATTCCTGGGCTCAAGTGATCCTCCTATCTCAGCCTCCTGAGTAGGTGAGACTCTACATACATGTGCCACAGCAACCAGCTAATCTTTTAATTTTTTTAGAGATGGGGTCTTGCTGTGTTGGCCAGGCTGGTCTTGAACTCCAGGGCTCAAATAATCCTCTTGCTTCAGCCTCCCAAAATGCTGGGATTACAGGCATAAGCCACCGTGCCATCTTCCACTCTTATTTCTGTGTGACTCTCCCTGGGCATGGTTTCCTCTCAGGTAGGTCTGTGGGAAGAAGAAATTGGATAGGAGGAATGTGGGACAACATTAGCTACAGGTTTGATTGTCAAGGGGGAAAGACATTGCCACAGTGCAGTAGGAACAATGTGGACTCGTTGATTACTAGATAAGTCCAAGCTATAGGTGAGTTTGTTTGATGGTTTGTTTGTTTTTGAGTTGGAGTCTCACTCTGTCGCCCAGGCTGGAGTGCAGTGGCACACTCGTGGCCACCCCAGCATTTACCTGTTGGGCTCCAGTGATCCTTCCGCCTCAGCCTTCCAAGTAGCCAGAACTACAGGCGTGTGCTACCTCGTCCGGCTAATTTTTTGATTTATTGTAGAGACGAGGTCTCACCAAGTTTCCTGGGCTGGTCCTGAACCCACGGGCTCAGGCAATCCACTTACCTCCGCCTCCCAAAGTGCTGGGATTATAGACTGAGTCACCGAGCCCGGCCTATAAGTGAGTTTTAATGCGTTGCTGTTTTGTAGCAATTTTATTCTTTTCATAAATGCTCTGGTTATTATTATTATTATTATTTTAGTTGGAGTCTCACTTCTTCGCCCAGGCTGCAGTGCAGTGTCATGCACGCTCACAGCCACCCCAGCGTCGAACTTCTGGGTTCCAGTGATCCTTCTTCCTCAGCTTTCCACGTAGCTGGAATTACAGACTCGCAATACCACTCCCGGCTGTTTTTATTTTATTTGATTGTAGAGACGAGGTCTCGCCATGTTGCCCAGGCTGGTCTCGAACCCACGGGCTCAGGAAATGCACTCACCTTGGCCTCCCAAAGTGCTGGGATTCCACACTGAGCCACACAGACTGGGCTATTATTTTTTAAACTGCAATTTCTCTGTAAGTTGGTCAGTCCTTTGCATTATCAAGAATACAAAAGAAGATTCATGTATGTATTTTAAATTTGAAAGTTTATTTTATTTTATTTATTATTATTATTTTTTGAGTTGGAGTCTCAGTTTGTGGCCCAGGCTGGAGTTCAGTGGACACTCACTGCTACCCCAGCGTTGACCTGCTGGGATCCGGCGATCCTTCCACCTCGGCCTTCCAAGTAGCCGGAACTATAGGCCCGTGCTACCACGCCCGGCTAATTTTTGTATTTACTGTAGAGACGAGGTCTCACCAAGTTGCCCAGGCGGGTCTCAAACCCTCAAGTTCAGGCAAACCCCTCCCAAAGTGCTGGGGTTACAGGCTGAGCCACCGAGCCCACCCCTACCCCCTCTTTTTTTTTTAGTGAGACACCAGGATTTGTTAAGAGGACAGAAAAGCTCCCACAGGGGGAGGGAACCCGAAGGGGTTGCCCCAAATTGGAAAATTTAAATACAGAAAGCAGCCAAATAAAACCCTATGCCCAGGACTGGGCACAGAGACATAAATAATTAGTTCAAGATCAAACAGCAAGTCCTTGCAGAGCTAAGCTTTAAGTCTAGGCAGTTCTGGCTCCAGAAATATAGCAAACAATTGTTTTTGCTATACAGAATGTTAATATTTTATCATTCCATTTTTGTCTTATTTTTGATTCAAAGAGATAAAACGTTACTGATAAGTTGAAGCCCACTTTATTTTCATCCTCACAAAAAAAGGAACTCCTTTACTGGTTTCAGTTCGGATGTGTGATTTTTTAAAAATGCTACCAAGAAGGGAACTTCTGCCAGTCTGCTAGCTCAGCTGGGATTTCCATAACGACAGTTTCGGACTTGACTGTATTCATTCCCACCTTGGCACAATCCATTCGAACAGAAGGACAAAGATAACCTACAGGACGACATCGTTTTCTTTCTCTCCCCAACCTCTCCCGCTCCTTTTCTTCCTTCTCATTCTTCAACTCCTTTTTTTTTTAACAAGCCCATTTCATTGAATGTGTTCAAGTTCAATGAGTCTCTGAAGCAACTTTGCTGTATGTCTAGATCGCTGTTATTCTTTACACTAAATCATGACTACGTTAGCTTGCCACCTTTCCATCTGGATGAATATCATACGCATTCTAAGAATGGCCATAAAATCTGGAGCCAGGGCTACATATGGCTCATGCTTCTAATCCTAGTACCTTGGGAGGCTAAGGTAGAAGGATCGCCAGAGCCCAGGAGTTTGAGACCAGCCTGGACAACATGGCAAAACTGTTTCTCTACAAAAAAAAAAGGTAATAAAAATTAGCTGGGTGAAGTCCCAGTTACTCCAGAGGCTGAGGTGGGAAGATTGCTTGAAGATTGGAGTTCAAGACTACAGTGAGGTATGATTGCACCACTGCACCCCACCCTGGGTGACAGAGCAAGACTGTGTATCAAAAATAAAATAAAATAAAAAGTCTCTGAAGCCAGATTGCCTAGATGTAAGTCTCAACTCTGCCACTGACAGCTATGACTTAGGATGGTCACAAAGCCTCTCTATGCCTCACTCTCATCTATAAAATGGTAAATTAATAGAACGTACCCAATTGTTGTTGTGTGGCCTAAAGGAGCTACTGTATATTAAGCGATTAGAATAGAACTTTACACAAAGTAAGCAATCTATAAGTGTGCCCTGACATTATTATTCCTGTTTTATATTTTAACCCATACTTATCTGAGCGCACATCTCTGCTATTTTGTAAAGCTTTTAGTTTTTTTTATTTGTTTGTTTGTTTTTTGAGTTGGAGTCTCACTCTGCGCCCAGACTAGAGTGCAGTGGCATGCTCCTGGCCACCACAGCCTCGACCTGCTGGGCTCCAGCGATCCTCCCGCCTCAACCTTCCAAGTAGCTGGAATTACAGGCGCACGCTACCATGCCCGGCTAATTTTTTTATTTATTGTAGAGACAAGGTCTCGCCAAGTTGCCCAAGTGGGTCTCGGATCCATGGACTCAGGCAATCCACTCACCTCAGCCTCCCAAAGCACTGGGGTTACAGGCTGAGCCACCGAGCCCAGCTAGCTTTTAGTTTTAATTGGACTAAATTGCCCACTATTATTTTTAGTCCCAACGTATTTTTCCCAATATATCTAGGTTATGTTTTAAATGATAAGAAGTATGCTTTACATTACTCTGTAGCCATATGTGATAAGAAGTATGCTTTATATTACTTTGTAACCATAATCAATTCCTATGATAATCAGGTAGTTGTTAAACTGTAGCCCCAGCACACTGAATACACTCCAGTCATTACTGTTGATTCTCAACTTCGTATTCTGTGATATTCAGGTTCATCTTGAAAACTTAAGGTTTGAGATTTTAATGCCATAGAAGTCATGCACTTTCAGGTGGTTCAGTCCAGAGCAAGATTCTTCACAGTTGTGATTTTGTGATTCTGTGAGGGTGGAGGAGTTAGAGAGGGTTTCTCTGGTTTTCCTTTGGTCTGGCCTTTCTGTCCATGACTATGATGGCTAGACACTCCCTCGTCCTCATTCCAACATCATGTTGGTAACATCCTATATTCTGAACAATTTAAGATTGACTGAGGAAGATTACAGAATGAATGCCAGATGGATATTTAGCAATAGGGCAATATAATTTTTTTGAGGAAAATGTTTATTGGATGATGCCTGTGTGCTTCTTATATTTTGACTGGGGCTGTTTTTGGTAACGAGAGAAAAACTGTGACTTTGGGTTGAAAATGCAAAGAAAAGAGTTGTGTTGGTGGGTAAAAGGTGATAAGAAATGAGAATGGGCTTCCCAAGTCACTCACCTGGGGAAACTTACACAGTTCCAGCCATCATGCCATCAAGATAAACCGCAGGGACTGGGATTCCCCAGAAGAACAAGGAGAGGAGGGTGACCCCTGCAGCTATAATTAGGTATTGCATTCTTTGACCCTATCAGGAGGCCCGTGGTTCCCTGAAGGGATCCTGAGACAAAACATCCAGAGTACCAAATGGAGAATCCTAGAGTGAGGCTGGAAAACAAATGGATGTCTGCTGATTTCCTCAGTAGCAAAGATGAACATCCAAATTGTCCAGTAACTCCAGGCTGTAATTCCTGAATGAAAAAAATGCACAATTAAAGCTTTAGAATTTTCTTAAATCTACCTATATCTTTACAGTCCCTTAGTGAGTTTTTGAACATATATATCAGCAAAGTTTTTTTATTTTCCTGGGTGTGATGAAAATCACTCTGAATCCTCTCCCATTCCAACTCTCCCAACTCCAGTGGTTCTATATATCAATTGTCAAGATAATATTTTAATGCAATATCCTAAAATATCAAAATTAATGCAAAAAAACTCATATGAAAAAGTATCAATTTTTTAAATAAGACAAGCTGTTGGTGTTGACATGTTTTACAACCCAGAATTATTGCACAATGAGAACAGACATTTCCAATTATGATTCCTGGGCCGTAACAGTGGTATGCAGATTGGGCAATGTGGGTCTCAAAGACAGTCATGTTTCTTGATTGTAGAGCTTTCGTTAACTTTTTGTACATGGTTAGATATTATAATAACATGCGAAGATATTATAATTGCTTTGCAGAGGCACATATTTTCCTTTTTCCCACAGACTCCAATCTGGCTTGGAACAGTGCTGGATGGATATTAAAATTTTTTGAATAGATAAATGGCTCGAAATCAAAACAAAATATAGTGAAGAGTTGCATTCGACACCTGTCCCCTCCACTTCATTCTCTCCAACTCCTACATGTAATGATTAGTGTCTTGTGAGTTTGTCCCATTTCTTTTTGCAAACGTAGCTATACACAAAGTACCAACTTAGGCTGTGATGATTTTCTTCATTATTTTATTTTTTAGATGCTAGAGTGCACTGGCGCAATTATAGTCACTGCAGCCTCGAATTCCTGAACTCAAGTGATCCTCCAGCCTCAGTCTTCCAAATAAGAGACTGGGAATACAGGCATGCACCACCATGCTCAGCTACTTCAAAAAAAATTTTTTTTAGAGATGAGGTCTCACTGTGTTGCTCAGGTTGTACTTGAACTCCTGGGCTCAAGCATTTCTGTCTCAGCCTCGCAAGTATTGGTTATAGACGAGCACCACCACAGTTGACTGGTTTTTTAGACTGTGTATTTGTTTCTGTTTTAAAATTTCTGATCTATATTATATATCTTCTTTTGCTTTCTTTGTACTTAATTGCTTCTGCTTCTAGTGTCTTTCAACGGAAACAGAGATCCTTGATTTTCAACCATTTTTCTTTTCTAATTTTAGGTCATTTAATGCTATCTATTTTCTTCCATACATTACTTGAGCTGTACCCCACAAGTTGCAATATACTGCATCTTCATTATCCAATCAAAATATTTAAATATTTCCCAACAACTGTTTTTATTTCTTCTTTTCTCCTTGGTTATGTAAAAGTGTACTTAATTTCTAGGAAGTTAAGGCTTTTTAAATTACCATTTTGGCATTAATTTCTAGTTTAATTCCACTGTGGTCAAAGAATATATATATTATACATATGATTTCAATTCATTGAAATTTCTTCAAACTCACCTTACGGCCCAGCAAATGCTCTAGTTTGGTAAATGTTCCACTTAGACTTGAAAATAATATGTATTTTACAATTATTTGGGTGGGGCCGGGCTCGGTGGCTCAGCCTGTAATCCTGCACCTTTGGGAGGCTGAGGTGAATGGATTGCCTGAGCCCGCGGGTTCGAGACCCGCCTGGGCAGCGAGACCTCATCTCTACAATAAATCAAAAAAATTAGCCGGGCGTGGTAGCACGCGCCTGTAATTCCGGCTACTCGGAAGGCTGAGGCGGAAGGATCGCCGGAGCCCAGCAGGTCGAGGCTGCGGTCGAGGCTGCACTCCAGTCTGGGCAACAGAGTGAGACTCCAACTCAAAAAAAAAAAAAAAACAAAAAACAATTATTTGGGTGGCAATTTTCTATATTTGTTAGATAGAAACAGCTATTTTTGTTACTCAGAATTCTTTTTTTTTTTTTTGCTTGTTCTATCAGCTATTCAGAGATGTGCTTAATTGGAAGATATTTTATTGGTTGTATACACATGTAAATTCTTATATCTTCTTACTGAATTGACCCTTTTTTATCATTATGAAATAGCTCTTGCCAGGTGTGGTGGCTCAAGCCTGTAATCCCAGCACTTTGGGAGGCCAAGGTGAGAGAATTGCCTGAGCCCACGGGTTCAAGACCAACCTGTTGGGAGCCAGCCTTGGAGGTCCACATGATTGACAGGGTCCTGGTGGGCCGAAGATCCCGGGCTGCAGGGCGAGCCAGGGAAGCTGAGGCCCTTCTGTCTTCCACCTTTGCTGCTTGATATGGCTGAAGAAATTCTGTGCAGTCGTGGAAGAAGAAAATTGCATGTTTATGCGAAGTACTCACACCTAACATGAGAATGTCAGGGTTCATTTTTCCATTTTCCCACTATGCCGCTTGGCCTTTTCTAACATATGCAAGGGTTAAACTCTGAAGCACATCAAAAATGCTTTCTTTCACTTGATTATAAGTTACTAGATATTGCTTGAGTAAAAAATGATATAAGTATATTCACTCCTTATTTGATTTAGAATTATGCAGCTTAGTGTTCAGACATAAGGTTTTTTAGAAGTACAAATTTATGGTAAGTTCATTATGAGCTCATTATAAGTTCTAACACTTATCTAGGAGTTATGTAGGTGATTTATAACACTGTCTTCACAGATTTAGGATAAAGATTAATCGTTAAGGTTTTTACTTAATTCTATAGTTAAATTTAAAGTAAATGTTTATAGAGTGGGTTTTCACTGAATTCATAATATACTAATTAGATACTTTTATGATAATTAACTAAATACAGAAAGCAACCTTGGGGGCCTGGGAAATGTCATTAAAAGCTTCTTTTGAGTTTTCTTTAGAAATAAACACTGCAGGATAAGAGAAAAGTAATGAAGACACCTGAACAAGAAAGGCAATTACAAAACTTTGAAGGTCGTAAAAGCCCAAAAGAGAAGAACAGCTACATGAAGGACCGTGCACCTGGGAACTTTCTTGAAGCACTTCAAGGACTGTAATTTGGGACTCTTTTGAAGAAAGTTGCTGGCAGTGCTATTCTAGACATGATAATTGGTTTATACATGTATTATAATTGGTAAATGTAATATCATAAAAGTTTATATAATCAATATACATATGTATGAGGGTTGACAAAAATTATTAGGCTCTGGTTATGTTTAACAAGGTTTTTACTTTGTGTCATTAATTAAGTTTTAGTGCTATAGTTTAGTGTTTTATAGCTACTTTGAAGATTGTTTTAAGTTCATAAGTTTAAGTTCACACAATGATAAAATTGGTGCCTCAAAGATAATAATAATTGCTCTACTGCCTATCTTAAGACAAAGATGTTTTCCAGGAGGTTGCCAAGCATAAGGGAGAACAGCCAAATCACCATTATCCTAAACTTAAAAGCTCATTGGCAATTATGCAACCATAATAATTTTAGTTGTGTTAGTTTTATTTCATTATGTTTAGTTCACTTTATATGTTTATTCAGAATAAAGATTAGTGTATGTATCTTCACAGTAAATGACTTTCATAGTTATTCTTTAAATGCTAGCCACTGTTGTTTGGTCAAGTTAATGGGCTTCATATTCCTACTATCACTAGGTACAATCTATAGTTTTGTACTAGTGATTTTAAGGCTTTTTTAATTAGACAAGTGATGTGGAACCGAAGTCAAAGTAAACCTTGTATGCATTATGTTTAGTTTAAGTGAAACTCCTTTTACACTTATCCCAAGACTCATTAACTGAAAGTAGATAGTGTTTTTGGCTTATTCGTTTCTTCTAAAGACCGCTAGATGGTGGTAACTTTTAAAGTATATGTACATGAAGGAATTTTCTTTGTCTTGCCCCCTTTACAAATGCTATAAAAGCTTTCTGTTAACTAATAAAGGATGTCATCTGTTCAGGAAGCAGGTGTCCGAGTATAAGATTTTCGTCTTTCGCCTATCCGTCTCTCCTTCAGGAGATCTCACGACCTGGCAAAGGGGCTGGACCCCTTCACCAACCTGAGCAACTTGGCAAGACCTCATCTCTACAATAAATCAAAAAATTAGCCAGGCGTGGTGGCGCTCTCCTGTAGTTCCAGCTACTAGGAAGGCTAAGGAGGAAGGATCACCTCAGCCCAGCAGATCAAGGGTGCAGTGGCCGTGAGCATGCCTGGACTACAGAGTGAGACTGACTCAAAAAAAAAAAAGAGAGAAAGAGAAAGAAATAGCTCTTTATTATCTTTAGTAATACTCATTGCCCTTTAGTCTACTTTGTTTCATTAGTACAGCTGCACTAGTTTTCTCTTGATTGGTGACCTATATTTAAGATGTGTCTTGGGGAGATCCAAGATGGCCACTGTGGAGCACCAGACCAGCACCTCGCTCGCTGAGCAAGGCAGAAAGCAGGGACTCGGCCATCGATGGATGGAGATACTCCGAGCACTTTTGGATGGGCGAAACACTCTGCACCCAGCAAAAGTCTCTTTGAACACACAGAGACAGAAAGCAACAGCAGACAAGGGAACCCGGGTGTCCCATCCCCCACGAGCATCAGGCTTGCACAGGAACTAAAGTCCAACCCCATAAAGGAGAAGGGTAAGTAATTCCAAGATGCTTTGAGTCAGTTCACCCCCTGCCAGCCATTCGCAGGGTTGTCAGACTAGAGAGGAGTGCTGGCCAGGGCTCAACAACAAGAGCCCAAGTGGAGTGGGGGAATAAAACCCATGTGCCAGTGCAACCCCCTCAGATCCTGCCCTGGGCACTTTTCTGTCCTCTCAATAAATCCTGCTTTAAAAAAAAACAAACATGCGCCAGCCACCATGGCAGCCAGTGCCCAGGCAGGAGAAGCCCACCTGCAGAGTGAATAAGGCTGGCACCCACCAACAACAACTAGTAGCCATCTGCCCACCCAGGTCAGAAAGAATTACCCCAAAACCCTGCATGCCTACAGGGTAGGTCCCCTCCACTCCCCTGTGGCAAGGAGCTTGCTCTTTTTCAAGAGCAGAGCATGGGCTTGAACTGGGAGGGAATGGCATGAAAGACACCCAAAGACTTTCTTGGTGGGAAGGTTCCTGAACTACAAACCAGTCGTAAATAGTAGATGGGGAGCCTATCCTCCCTTGCTCTCCACAGAATGCTAGCAGCAGGGGCTGATAGCTGATCTGACTAGTTTAGCAGTGGGAGAGAAAATCTGCAGTGACAGAAACCTGCCACAGGGTAGAGCAAGAAGCAGAAGTGAATGCACCTGACTCTCACTGAGTGACCTATGTTGAACCACATAAGGGGCCCTGGATCAGAGGGTCATTGACTGGCTTCAAAGCAACAAAAAATAAAGAGGCAATATAGAGATCAAAGATGGCAGTGGAGCCAGCGTGAATGCGAGTGCCTATGTGAGTGGATGTGTGAGACGGCAAGAGAGCATATAGATAGGAGTATAACCGGCACAAGTGTTTGACTGAGTGGGGAATCGAGAGCAGACAGGGGCTTTCCCCACAGTGCAGACACTGCTGCTGCTGCTCGGACCCTGGTGCTTTTTGCAGGGTGAACTGAGCACCATTTTTCCAAAACAAGGACGGTCCTCCCGGAGGAGAAGCGGTGGGGAGCGACTTGCTGCTACTGCCTTCAGCGTCAGGCTAGACTACAAGGCTCCATCACTGAGACCTGGGATCCGGCGACTGTGACAGCAGTCTATAGAGGAACTGAGCAGCCACTCTAAAGCCTGAGCAGAGAAGTGCTCCAGGGTAGCCTCCACGGAACAGCAGATCTGCATCTTAAGATTGTGGGGTGATCTCTGCATTGCTTTGGGGCTGCTCTCCATGAGCTCCGAGAAGATTGCCCCTCAGTGCACAAGCCCCCAAAAAGAGATATACTAGAGTTGAGAAATCTTTACCAGCAGGTTTTTTGTGTCTTTGTTTTTTTGGGTTCTCTCTCTCTCTCTCTCTCTCTCTCTCTCTCTTTGTTTGTTTTGCTTAGTTTGTTTCTTGGTTTCTTGATTTTCTCTTTTCTTCACTCCTTTTTTTATCTCTCTGTTCTTTTCCTTTCATTTTTCTTCTCTTTTTTCTCTCCTTCTTCCCTTTCTTTTCTTATACTCTATCTTGAATTCAGGGACTACACAAGCGTACCCATTGTAAGGTCATATTGTGGGAGACGGAAGCCAGGATCCTTTGATTAGATAATAAGTACTGTGACCCATCAGTAGGTTCTGAAACCTTTCAGCCCCTCTGACCCCTTAGCGCTCAAAATTGTAAAGAGATAGCATAATGTCCCACCCCCAACCCTATTTCATAATTGGAAAAACCCAGAGGCCTGGCTAAGGGAAGAATGGAAGGTAGAGCAACCATCAGAAGTGATTGCTTCTCTGTTTCCCACTGAGCAATGGAATTAAAGTGAAAGATAAGAGAACTGCCGCAAATGAAAAACTAACAAAAAATCACTGGTAACCCCAGAGTCCCAACAAAGAGTTAGTGCCTGAAAGAACAGCTACTGGAGCACAAACAATGACTGACTCCAAGAATGACTGTACCCAGAAGGTACTTACAGAGATCTGAGAATGGATGGATAGAATGAATAAAAATCAAGAAATTAAGAGCTAAAACTAAATGAAATTGCAATGGAGTTGGACAGAAAGTGTATTCAGAAATAAAGAACTCCATCTAAGAAATAAATAACAAACTGACAGGCATAGGAAGCATAGTTGACCAAGCAGTAGAAAGAAATTCAGAGCTGGAAGATCAAAATATAGAATTAAACCAATGTATTAGAAAAAACCTAAGAAGTAAAAAGAAACTCTCCAAAAGATGTGTGATTTTATCAGGAAGCCAAACCTACATCGGATTGGCATGCCTGAATTAGAAAGAGAAGTGGAAAATACCTTGAAACAAACATTCTATGAGCTCATCCAGACCTGGAAAATTCATATGGAAACAAAAGATAGCACGAATAGCCAAAACTATCCTCAGCAAAAGAAACAAAGAGGGAGGTATCATACTTCCAGACTTTAAACTTTATTATAAGTCTACAATAATCAAAACAGCTTGATATTGGTACAAGAACAGGCATATAAACCAATGGAACAGGATAGAGATTCCAAAAGCAAAACCTCAATTTCTCAACCAACTAACTCATTTTTGACAAAGCCCCCACCAACAACCACTGGGGAGAGGAGAACCTATTCAGTAAATGGTGCTGGGAAAACTGGCTGTCCTCATGCAGAAGAATGAAACAGGACCCATGCCTAGGACCATATACAAAAATAAACTCTAAATGAATCCAGCTAAACATAAAACCTCAAACTGTAAGAATCTTAGAAAATGCAGGAGACACTCTTACAGAAATTGGAATAGGCAACCAATTCCTGATTAAAACCCCAAAAGTCCATGCCATAAGAGATAAGACAGAGAAGTGGGACCTCATCAAACTGAAAATCATCTGCAAAGCAAAAGATACTATCAAGGGAGTGGGGAGACAGCCCACAGAATGGTAAAAATTATCTGTCAACTGTGTATCTGACAAAGGCCTAACATCCAGGATCTAAAGGAACTCAAATGTGCCAAAAGGAAAAAACAAACAACCCTATTAAAAAGTGAGCAAAAGATATGAAGAGACACTTCTCAAAAGAAGACATATAAGTAGCCAACAGATATGTGAAAAAATGCTCAGCCTCACTAATTATCAAAGAAATGCAAATCGGAGCCACGCTGAGATACCACCTAACTCCAGTCAGAATAGCCATCATCAATAATTCAAAAAACAGCAGATGCTGGAGAGAATGCAGAGAAAAGGGAATGCTTCTACACTGTTCTTGGGAGTGTAAATTAGTATGACCTCTGTGGAAAACAATGTGGTGATTTCTAAAAGATTTAAAAATCGACCTTCCATATGACCCAGCAACCCCCCTAATGGGAATATACCCAGAGGAACTCAAATCATTCTACAAGAAAGATATCTGTGCATGCATGTTTATTGTAGCACTATTTACAATAGCAAAAACATGGAACCAACCATGCTATCCATCAAAAGTGGACTGGATTTTTTAAATGTAGTACATATACATGATGGAATATTACACACCCATAAAGAAGGAAAAAATTGTGGACTTCACAGCAACTTGGATTGATTTAGAGTCTATCATACTCAGTGATCTGTCACAGAAACAAAGAACCATCTATCATAATACTATAAGAGAGGGATTGGCAGTAGCAGGACACTGCTGGGGGGAGTGGAGGAGGGCACATAACATCAATAAGGGTGCCTGATCCTGCCAACAGGAGGCCCAAACTTCCCTGTACATTGACCATGTATGTACCTAATCCTGAATTGTACCCCACATCTTTTTTAAAAAGGTTTAACCGGGCTCGATGGCTCAGCCTGTAATCCCATGCCTTTGGGAGGCTGAAGTGAGTGGATTGCCTGAGCCCACGGGTTCAAGACCCACCTGGACAACTTGGCGAGACCTCATCTCTACAATAAATCAAAAAATTAGCCGGGCATGATAGTGCACGCCTGTAGTTCCAGCTACTTGGAAGGCTGAGGTGGAAGGATTGCTGGAGCCCAGCAGGTCGAGGCTGCAGTGGCCGGGAGCGGCCACTGCACTCCAGTCTGGGCAACAGTGAGACTCCAACTCAAAAAATTTAAAAAAATTTTTTAAAAAATTTAAAAAGTTTTAAAGGCAGTATAGAGAAGGAATAGAGTCCTATCACAAATGAGGAAAAATAAATTTTAAAAATAGGCAACTCTCAGATTCCAAAAGAGCCAGCACCCCCAAAAAGCAGCTATCAGAGCACAAACAATGGAAACCCCCCAGAATGACCAGTCAAAGAAATCAGAAATTGGAAGGCTAAAATGATCAGAGAAAACCAGGAGAAACTAGAAGCAAAATTCACTGAAGTTATACGGGAAGTAAAAACAGAGTTGGCCAAATTCAAAAATGCCTATTCTAAATATTGGAAATAAAGAATTCCATCCTGGAAATAAAAAGACAAAATACCAACCATAGGGAGCCAGCTCAACCAGCAAAGGAAAAAATCTCAGCGTTTGAAGACCAAAATATGGAGTTAACCCAGTCTTTCAAAAACATACCAAAAAAAAATCTGAAAGAAAAGCAGCAAAGACTGCAAAAGATGTGGGCCTATGTCAAGCAGCCCAATGTACATTTGAGTGGTATTCCTGAAACAGAAAGGGAAAATGAGAACACCATGGAACAAACATTTCATGAGGTCATCAAAGTAAACTTCCTGCATCTCACTAGAGAGGTAACCATTTAAGTGCAAGAGTTTCAGAGAATCCCTGCAAGATAGTACATAAGAAGACCATTCCAAGACACATAGTAATCCACCTTCACAAAGCAAGCATGAAAAAAAAAATTCTAAAGGCAGCAAGAGAGAAAGGTCAGACTATCTACTGGGGAAGATCCATCAGAACCACTCCAGACTTACCTGCAGAAACATCACAAACTAGAAGGTACTGAAGTCCAACTTTTAATGTTCTTAAAGATAAGCAATTTCAACCAAGAATTTCCTACCCCACTAAGCTAAGCTTCATCAGTGATGGAGAATTAACATCCTTCTCAGATATCCAATACCTAAGAGAATATGCCACCTCTAGACCAGCCCTTCAGGAGATGCTTAAGAAGGTGTTGAACACAGAAAAAATAAAGAATAGTCATGCCCATCACAAAAGTACAGGCAAGCACAGAGTTAACAGAGCATACAGAGCACCCACAAAATGAAAACACATATATAAATACAAAAGTACAAAGGAAACAAAGCAAGCCCTAAGAACCCAACGATAGAAATAAACTCTCACTGTCAATAATCAACTTGAACACAAATGGACTAATGAGCCACTGAAGAGACATAGAGTGGCAAACTGGATAATGAAGCATGATCCAACAGTCTGCTGCCTCCAGGAAACTCATCTCACTGCAAAGGACACTCACTGGCTCAAAGTTGGGGGCTGTAAAATGGTTTTTCAGGCAAATAAGAAACAGAAGAGAGCGGTGGTAGCTATCCTAATATCAGACAAATCAGTCTTCAAATCATCAAAAAGTTAAAAAGGACATAGAAGGACACTACACAGTGATAAAAGACCCAATCCACTAGAAAGAAATACTATCTTAAACATATATGCACACAACACAGGAGCACCAAGTTTTATAAAACAACTACTAAGTAAACTAAGTGAGGAAATTGACTCTCACATAATCATAATTGGAGACCTATAACCCACTAACAACTTAGATAGATTATTGAGGCAAAAAACCAACAAGGAGATCTGGAATCTTAACTCAACAGTCAATCAAATGAATTTAATAGACATCTGTAGAACACTCTACCCAACATCTACTGAGTATACATTCTACTCATCAGCACATGGAACATATTCCAAGATTGATCACATTCTCAGGCATAAATCAAACATGAACAAATTTCAAAGCTTAAAATTATACCATGCATCTTTTCAAATCACAGTGGAATAAAAATAAATATTGCCACCAACAACTTCCCCCCAAAACACCTGAAGACATGGACACTAAACAACATGGTACTGAATGACTTCTGGATCAACACAGAAATCAAGACAGAAATAAAAAGATTCATGAAAACAACGACACAACAGAGTCTCTGGCATACCATGAAATCAGTGTTAAAAGGAAAATTCATAGCATTGCATGCACACATCAAGAAAACAGAAAGATCACAAGTAAACAGCCAAACATCGCACCTAAGGGAGCTGGAAAGGCAAGACCACCTAAATCCTAACTTCAACTGAAGAATCCAGATCACCAAGATAAAAATCACGATTGCAGGATATAGAAGACAAAAATATCATAGACAGGATCAACAAGACAAGAAGTTGTTTGTTTGAAAGGTTAAATAAGATTGATGGACCCCTGGCCAAATTGACTTAAAAAAAAGAAAGAGTCCAAATGAACACAATTAGAAACAAAAAAGGCAAAGTCACAGCTGACCCTGAAGAAATTAAAAAGATTATCATAGATTACTATAAATACCTGCATGCAAATAAACTAGAAAACCCAAAGGATATGGACAACTGTCTGACATCACAGAACTTCCCGAGGTTGAAACAAGAAGAAATTGAAACCTGAAGCAGACCAATAACAATCCAGTTATAAGAACCCCCCAACCCCCCCCAAAAAGCCCTGGAACAGTTGGATTCCCAGCTGAATTCTATAAGACATACAAGAAGGAGCTGATATCAATCTTACTGAAAGTATTCCAGGCAATTAAGAATGATTAAATTCTATCCAATTCATTTTATAAAGCCAACATCATACTGATACCCAAACTTGGCAAAGTTGCAACAAGGAAAGAGAATTACAGGCCAATCTCCTTAGTGAACATAAATGCAAAAATTCTTAGAACTATTCTAGCAAATCAGATCCAACAACACATCTCAAGAATCATCCACTATGACCAGGTGAGCTTCATTCCTGGGATGCAAGGTTGGTTCAATATTTGTAAGACCATACACGTAATTCAGCACATTAACAGATGTAAAGGCAAGAGCCATATGATTATATCATTAGATGCAGAAAAAGCATTCAACAAAATCTAGCATCCCTTCTTCATCAAAGTCATTAAGCATCTAGGCATAGAAAGAATAGTCCTCAAAACAGTAAAAGTCATCTATCATAAAACCATAGCCAACATTTTGCTCAATGGGCAGAAGTTGTAAGCATTTCGCCCTATGAACAAGGCAAGACAAGGAAGAACACTCTCACCGCTCCTGTTCGATATAGTGCTAGAAGTCCTAGTCAGAGCAATCAGGCAAGAGAAAGAAATCAGGGGTATCCAAACAGGAAAAGAGGAAGTTAAGTTATCCCTCTTTGCAGATGATATGATTCTACACCTTGAAAAGTGTATGGAGTCTGTCAAAAGCCTCCTCACACTGATAAATGACTTTGATAAAGTCTCAGCATACAAAATCAACATGCAAAAGACAATTGCATTTCTATACATCAGCAACAAGCAGGTGGATAACCAAATAAAAAGCACAATCCCATTCACAATAGCCACAAAAGGAAATGAAATATCTTGGCATCCATCTAGCTGGAGAAGTGAACAGACTTTACAATGAGAACTACAAAATGCTGCTCAAAAACATCAAGGATGACACAAAAAAATGGAAAAACATTTTATGCCCATGGATTGGAAGAATCAATATTGTCAAGATGCCCATTCTACCCAAGGCAATCTACAGATTCAGTGCAATACCCATCAAATTATCAACATCAATTTTCTCAGACCTGGAAATGACAATACAGAAATTCATATGGAAATCAAAAAGAGCACAAATAGCCAAAACAATCCTCAGCAAAAGGAACAAAGTGGAAGATATCACACTTCCAGACTTTAAACTTTATTACAAGGCTATAGTAACCAAAACATCCTGGTATTGGTACAAGAATAGACACGCAGTGTAATGAAACAGGACAGAGATTCTGGAAACAAAAACATAGTCTCTCAATCAACTCATCTTTGACAAAGCCACCCATAACAATAAGTGGGGAAAAGAGATCATGTTTAGCAAATAGTGCTGGAAAAACTAGCTGACCACATTCAGAAGAATGAAACTGGACTCCTACCTATCACCATATACAAAAATCAACTCAAAATTAATCAAAGATTTAAATATACAACCTCAAATGTACGAATCCTAGAAGAAAACATAGGAAACACTCTTATGCCCATCAGAGTAGGCAATGAATTCTTGTCCTCAAAAGCAAATGCCATAAAAGCTAATATAGAGAAGTGGGACCTCATCAGACTAAAAAGCTTTTGCATAATGAAAGAAACCACCTAGAGAGGTTTTTTGTTTTGTTTTGTTTGGGTGTTTTTTGTTGTTTTTGTTGTTATTGTTGTTGCTGTTTTTGCACAACAAAAGAAACCACCTAGAAACTCCAACACTATCATTGCTGGGGACTTCAATACCCCACTCACAACCCTAGACAGATTATCAGGACAAAAAAATCAGCAACGAGATCCGAAACCTCAATGTGACTCTTGACCAAATGGACTTAACTGATACCTACAGAACACTTCATTCAACGACCACAGAATATACTTCTACTCATCACTGCATGGAACACATTCTTTAAGATCAACCACATACTTGGCCATAAATCAAGTATAAGCAAATTTTAAAAGATCGAAATTTTGCCATTCACTTTCTCAGTCCACAGTGGAATAAAAATAAATATCAACACCAGCAAGTTTCCCCCAAAACCCACAAAGACATGGACACTGAACAGCATGATGCTAAACAACTCGTGGGTCAATGATGAAATCAAAACAGAGATAAAAATATCCTGGAAACAGCTGGGCTCGGTGGCTCAGCCTGTAATCCCGCGCCTTTGGGAGGCTGAGGTGAGTGGATTGCCTGAGCCTGCGGGTT
>NW_007246875.1:265733-266540 GCF_000164805.1 Carlito syrichta
ACAAAAGATCATTAGAGACTACTATGTACACTTATATGGAAACAAACTTGAAAACCTTAAAGAAATGGAGAACTTTCTGACATCACACAACCTACTAGGTTGAAACAAGAAGAAATCGAGACCCTAAATAGACCAATAACAATCAAGGAAATTGACAATGTAATAAGAAAACTACCTATAAAAAAAAAACCCTGGACCAGATGGCTTTCCAGCAGAATTCTGTAACACATTTAAGGAGGAGCTGATACCAATCCTACTGAAAGTATTCCAGATGATTGAGAAAGATGGAACCCTCCCCAAATCATTTTGTGAAGTTAACATCACGTTGATACCCAAGCCAGGTAAAGACCCAACAAAGAAAGAGAACTACAGGCCAATATCTTTGATGAACATAGATGCTAAAATTCTCAACAAAATCCTAGCAAACTGGATTCAACAACACATCTCAAAAATCATCCATCATGACCAAGTGAGCTTCATCCCTGGGATGCAAGGCTGGTTCAACATTCACAAGACAATAAATATAATTTAAATACATCAACAGACGTCAGAACAAAACCCATATGATTATATCATCAGATGGAGAAAAAGTTTTTGATAAAATCCAGCACCCCTTCTTGATAAAAACCCTCAAACATCTAGGCATACATGGAACATACCTCAAAATAATAAAAGTCATCTACAAGAAACCCACAGCTAGCATACTCCTAAACAGACAAAAATTGGAACCATTTCCCCTGAAAACTGGAACAAGACAAGGATGCCCACTCTCTCCCCTCCTGTTCAATATAGTATTGGAAGTCCTGG
>NW_007246875.1:266560-266911 GCF_000164805.1 Carlito syrichta
GGTTCAAGACCTGCCTGGGCAACTTGGCGAGATCTCATCTCTACAATAAATCAAAAATCAGCCGGGCCTGGTAGCACGTGCTTGTAATTCTGGCTACTCGGAAGGCTGAGGCGGAAGGATCAGCGGAGCCCAGCAGGTCGAGGCTGTGGTGGCCAAGAGCGGCCACTGTACTCCAGTCTCGGCGACAGAGTGAGACTCCAACTCAAAAAATAAAAAAAAAAAGAAATACCTTGGCATCTTCCTAACCAGGGACATGAAAGACCTTTACAATGAAAACTACAAAACACTGCTCAAAGAAATCAAAGATGACACAAACAAGTGGAAAAATATTCCATGCTCATGGATTGGAAG
>NW_007246875.1:267747-276206 GCF_000164805.1 Carlito syrichta
CCCGAAACGCACGGGCCATAAGAGATAAGACAGACAAGTGGGACCTCATTAAACTGACAAGCTTCTGCAAAGCCAAAGAAACCATCAAGAGAGCAGGGAGATGCAAATTAAAACTACACTGAGATACCACCTAACTCCAGTCAGAATAGCCATTATCAATAACTCAAAAAATGGCAGATGCTGGAGAGGATGTGGTGAAAAGGGAACACTTCTACACTGTTGGTGGGAGTATAAACTAGTGTAACCTCTGTGGAAAGCAGTGTGGAGATTCCTAAAAGCTCTAAATATCGACCTCCCATATGACGCCTCAATCCCCCTACTAGGAATATACCCTGAAGAACTCAAATCACTCTGTAAAAAAGATACCTGCACACGTATGTTTATCACAGCATTGTTCACAATAGCAAGAACCTGGAACCAACCATGATGTCCATCAAAAGAGGACTGGATTTTTAAAATGTGGTACATATACACGATGGAATACTACGCAGCTATAAAAAAGAACAAAATCGTGAATTTCATAGCAACCTGGATGGAACTAGAGTTTATAATACTGAGTGATCTCTCACAGAAACAAAGATCTGAGTATCACATGTTCTCACTCATATAGTGGACCTTGAACAACTATCATAATACAATAAGAAAAGAACTGACAGTGTGGGAAACTATGGGGGGCTGGGGGTGGAAGGGAGGTCAGACTAACGGTAGTCAATATCTGTCTGGGGATGGGGGGACACCCCTTATCAATAAGGGTGCCTGAATGATGAATATTTGTATACCTAACCCTTAACTGTACCCCATAATTTTAAAATTAAAAATACATTTTAAAAAAAAACTTTGGGTTTTTTTTTTGAAAAACTGAGATCGGGTACCACTGGACCACCTATTGCCACGTGAATGACATTTAGTCATGGCTGCCCTTGGGAAGGGAATGGACACTCCAGTTTTGCAGAATGACTGCAGCAGATTGACATCTGCATCACTCCCATTTCACTTCACATGTGACATCACTGCCTGGACCTGGAGGCACCAGGGTTTTTGCCTATTGGCCTGGGACCCAAGGGCACTTACCACTCTCATAACTATTTGCCCAATTCCTGAAAACATGGTACTTAAAAAGCACCCCCACAAAAAAAAAAAAAGGAAAGAAAAACTACAATGAGATACCACTCAACTTCGGTAAGAATGGTTATCAGTAATAAGTCAGAAAACAAAAGATGCTCACATGGGTGTGAAGAAAAGGGAATGCTTCTACACTGTTGGTGGTAGTGAAAACTAGTTCAACCTCTACAGAAAGCAGTGTGGTGATGCCTATAAGAACTAAAAACTGACCTTCCGTATTATCCAGCATTTCCTCTCCTGGGAATATACCTAGAGGAACATAAAGCAGTTTACAAAAAAAGACACCTGCACACACATGTTTATTGCTGCCCTATTCACAATAACAGAAACATGGAACCAACCCAATGTCCATCGAAAGTGGACTGGGCAAAGAAAATATGATACATATACAGCCATATATGGAGGAGTATGACGCAGCCATAAAGAAAAACAAAATCATGGACTTCACAGTGAATTGGATGGAATTGGAGACCATCATACTAAGTGATCTATCACAGAAACAAAGAACGGATTACCATATGTTCTCACTCATAAGTGGGCCCTGAACATTAATCACATTAGCACAAGGGAGGGGTCCTTGCCAGTCTCTGGGCACTGCTAGGTGAGGGAGGTAGGGAAGAGGGTAGGTGGCACGTGACAACTCAAAGGGTACCTAGTACTCTACCATGGGGAATGGGAAGGAGGATCAGTTAGAAACTCAAACTTCACCATCATGCAGCCTACATATGTAGTTAATCCTCACTTGTACCCAATATATCTATAATAAAATTTTAAAAATAAAAAAGATTTTTAAAAAAGATTTCTCCTCTTCCTTCCTTCCTTCCTTTTTTCCTTCCTTCCTTCCTTCCTTCCTTCCTTCCTTCCTTCCTTCCTTCCTTCCTTCCTGACAGGGTCTTGTTCTGTTGCCCTGGCTGGAGGGCATTTGCATAATCATAGTCACTGCAGCCTTGAACTTCTGGGCTCCAGTGATCCTCCTGGCACTGGGGTAACAGATGTGGGATAACTACATATGTAGGCTGCACCACCCCTAGCCTAGATTGTCTATCTCATTTGTGTTTAACTTAATTGCTGACATTTATATATACTGACTTTTTGGTCAATATATTTAATGTTATTTTTCTCTCCTTTTCTCCTTAGTTTGGTTTAATAAAATATTTTTATCATTCTTTTTATTTCTATTAACTTGTTAGCTTCTCGATCTTTTAGCCTTCTTGCGACTATTAAAGCCAGAAATTACAAAACGTGTCTTTGATTTATACAACCTAATTCAAAGAATGAGTTTGAGGACCTGATTGTACTAGAATCTTAAAACACTCTAATTCCATTCATGCCTTTTGTCCCCGTTGCATTATTGCTGCTGTGCATTTTAATTTCTCATATATTTTTAAACTCCACAGGACATTACCATTAATGTTTTCTATAGTCAAATTGCATGCTTATCTCACATTATATACAAAAATCAACTCAAATGAATTAAGGGTTTACATTGAGACCCAAAACTATAAAACTACCAGGAGAAAACAGGGGTAAACCTTGACATTGGTCTGGGCAATGACTTTTTAGTTATAACAACAAAAGCAAAAATAGACAAACAAGATTGCCTCAAACTGAAAAGCTTCTGCATAGCAAAAGAAACAAACAACAGAGTGAAAAGGCAATCTATAGAATGGGAGAAAATATTTGCAAACCATGTATCTGACACTGGGTTAACTTTCAACCTATGCAAAAAACTCATACAACTCAATAGCAAAAACACAAATAACCCAATTCAAAAATCAACTAAAGACCTGAAGAGATATTTCTCAAAAGAAGACATGCAAACGGCCAATAGGTATGTGAAAAGATACTTAACATCACTAACCATCAGGGAAATACAAATCAAAACCTCAATGAGATATTACTTCATGCCTGTTAGAATAACTATTGTCAAAAGGATAAAAGTGTTGTGTTGTGGATATGTAGAGATTGATGGGAATATAAATTAGTACAGTCATTATGGAAAGCAGTATGGAGGTTCCTAAAAAAAAATCAGACATAGAATTATCATATGCCACCAATTTCAATTCTGGGTATATACCCGAAGGATCCCAGAGAGACATCTGCACTCACATGTTCACTGCAGCATTATTCACAGTAGTCCAGATTTTTAAAAAATTACTTAAATGTCCATCTATGAGTAAACAGATAAAGCAGAGAGTAGAATAGTGGTTACCAGGGGTGGGGAGTAGGGGGAAATGGAAAGGTGTTTGTCAAAAGGTACAAAGTTTTAGTTTTGCAAGATGAATTAATGCTAAAGATCCAATGTCCAGCATGATCACTACAGTTAACAATACTGTATTGTGAGCCCGGCTCGGTGGCTCAGCCTGTAATCCCGCGCCTTTGGGAGGCTGAGGTGAGTGGATTTCCTGAGCCCATGGGTTTGAGACCTGCCTGGGCAGCAAGACCTCATCTCTACAATAAATAAAAAAATCAGCCGGGCATGGTAGTGCATGCCTGTAATTCCGGCTACTTGGAAGGCTGAGGCGGAAGGATCGCCGGAGCCCAGCAGGTCGAGGCTGCGGTGGCCGGGAGCGGCCACTGCACTCCAGTCTGGGTGACAGAGTGAGACTCCAACTCAAAAAAAAAAAAAAAGAAAAACAAAAGTGGAAAGTACAATAAGAAAAAAACAGAAAACAAAACAATACTGTATTGTGTACTTGAAATTCGATAGGAGGGTAGATTTTTTTTGTCCTCATCACAAAAAAAGACAGGAAGGAAGAAAAAAGAAAGAAAATGAAAGCTGTGTAAGATCATAGATATGTTAATTTGCTTGGTCACAGTGATGTATACATATATCAAAATATCACGTTGTACCTCTTAAACATATACAATTCCTATTGTCAATTATAACTCAACGAAGCTGAAAAAATTACAAAAACTTTTAGATTTTGTTTAGTACTTTAGAAATGTTATCATTGTCCTTTGTTTCCATAGTTTTTGCTAAAAGGTCCTATTTCATGTTATTAGTATTTTTTGAGAACAATGTGTCTTTCTCTCTGGTAAGTTCTAAGATTTTTATTCTATTTTTGTTTGTATTTCTCCTGTTTTCAGATTGCAGAACTTCCTAAATCTGTAGGTTGATATCCTTCATTCATATTGGGAAATGTTTAGTTATTGTCTCTTTAATTGTTTCTCTCTCAATTTGCTTTCTGGGACTCCCATTACATCTAAGTTAGATATTTTCACTGTGTCACACATGAGTTTTACATTTTTTCTCAGTTCATATATATATTCATCTGTACACACACACACACACACACACACACACACACACACACACGCAAAACCTCTAGATGTTTTATATTGGTCTACATTCTAGTTGTTTTTTTTTTCTCCTATGGTCTTGCCTGAAAATTCTAGTTTATTAATCATGTCTTCTGCTGTGTCTAAACTGCTATTAAAACTACCTATTGAATTCTAATTTTATAGGTTGTATTTTTCTTATTTAGAATTACCACTTGTATTTTTAAAATAATTCTAATTCTCTGATGAAATTCCCCCACATATCCACTTATTTTCTCTATCTTTTCATTTATTTTCTTGAATATAGCAATCATGATGGTTTTAAAGTCTTTGATTACGCACTCCAATACTTGGATAATGGGTCTGTGGGTCTATTCTTACAGCATGTTTTATTTGATCATTTGGGCCTGTCTTTTCTAATGCCTGGTAAAGGCTCCAGGTGACTATATTTCCATTTTCTGTTAAGCAGATAGAGTGGGGGATAAGCACCTTACTCCAGTCAGGGACTGTGCGGACTTGAGATCCGATGTCAGCTATGGTAAGGATCTCATTTGCATCTGTTCCTGGGGTATAGCCCTCCAGGGTTTTCACCTGAAAGCCTGGTCTATTAACCAGGTCACTTTTTCTGTGAAACCTGAACTTTAAGTGGGCATTTGATTAAGATGCCACAATTGAACTTTGTATACATTTTGCTAAAACCCTTTAGTCAACTTACTCTACTCAACAACTCAAACTCCTATATAACCCAACACTCTTTTTTCTTGGAACCACTAGCAATTTATTACTACTACTACTACTACTACTACTACTACTACTACTACTACTATTACTACTATCACTACTACTATTTGAGTCAGGGTCTCACTCTGTCACCCAGGCTGAAGTGCAATGTCTCGATCACAGCTCACCGCAGCCCCGACCTCCTGGGCTCAGGCAATCCTTCCGCCTCAGCCTCCTGAGTATCTGGGACTACAGAAGCACACCATAATGTCCAGCAAATGTTTTTATTTTTATTTATTTTAGAGACAAGGTCTTGCTATGTTGCCCAGGCTGGTGTCAAACTCCTGGGCTCAAGCAATCATTCCACCTCCGTCTCCCAAAATGCTGGAATTACAGGTGTAAACCACCATGTCCAGCATCCTCTAGTAATTTTTTTTTGAGTTGGAGTCTCCTCTTACTCAGGCTGAAGTGCGGTGGCACTATCATGGCTACCACAGCCTCAATCTGCTGGGCACAGGCAATCCTTACACCTCAGCCTTCCAAGTAGCTGGAACGACATGCATGTGCCACCACACCAGGCTAATTTTTATTTTATTTTGTATTTTGTATTTTGTATTTTTTTTGAGTTAGAGTCTCACTCTGTCGCCCAGACTGGAGTGCAGTGGCCGCTCCCGGCCACCGCAGCCTCAACCTGCTGGGCTCCAGCGATCCTTCCGCCTCAGCCTTCCAAGTAGCTGGAAATACAGGCGCGCGCTAATTTTTGATTTATTGTAGAGATGAGGTCTCGCCAAGTTGCCCAGATGGGTCTCGAACCCATGGGCTCAGGCAATCCAGTTTTTTTTTTAATTTATTGTAGAGACAAGGTCTTGCTAAGTTGCCCATGCAGGTCTCGAACTCCTGGGGTCAGGCAAACCTCTCCGCCTCCCAAAGTGCTGGGATTACAGACATAAGCCACTGCTCCTGGTCTCCTAATAATTTTAATTGGATTTAGTCTTCCATTCTTAGACAAGTACTTCTAGAATGTGGAGAGTTTGAGAATAATTCTTTGGTGAGAGCTGACAAACCTCAGAAAACTGAGCTTTTATTATTGAAGATCGTTTTGTGTATTGTATGGGGGCATGCACACATGGAACGAGAAGATTCTGTGTCCACCAAAGCTTACATTAGATTGTTTGAACTGAACCAGACCACCAAAGTTTTTTAACTCATGGTATCTTGGGCTGAAGAGTATTCCTCAAAATGTGGCTATTGAAAGAAACAACCACAGCAAATACAACATGCAGTGTAAAAATGTTGCTTTCTGCTTTTTCAGATCTACTGAAGAATTTCTGGTGGGAGGGGCTAAAGGACTTAAATTATAATAAGCATTTCAGTTGACTCTTACACACCCCAAAATAGAAGATCCACTAGAATATAGTTTGTCCTGCAACTAGCTGTGTGAGGCTAACCCCTCAAAGCCAGGGGAGGATTTACGGGGATGCACTGAGTGTGGATTTTCCAGTTAGAGATGCTGACACTTTGAGTTGTAAGAATTGACCATAGGAAGTAAGAATATGATATTTCCTTATATAATCATAGGCTTAACAACTTTATAATTTTAGGAGGAGCTGAAGGATTTCCTGAAGGGATAAAAGAAGTTCTGTAGCAGATATACTTGGGTTGGTTCAAGATTACAGCTAGCCTAGGAATTAGTGGGGCTACATGTCAAACAGGTATTGTAAAAAAAAAAAAACTGGCGGTATTTAGGTCCTGTGCCCAAAAGGTACCATTTATAAAATAGAGTATTTTGGAGAGGAGGGATTTGGATTGTTGTTAGATTATATCATAAAAATCTTACTTAGATGGTAGACCTCAGAGGTGGTTGTAAGCAACACTGAACAGGAAGCTTTCACAGTTTACACTAACGACCTGTTTTTTTCTTGACTCTATCTGTATGAGTGCCTCTGTAGAAGGATTCTGCTCAATGGAACATTATTTAAAATAATTCTTATTTTGTTACTACAGTTAAGGCTAGTCAACAAAGCAGTGGGAGTGGAGAAGGAACAAAGAAATTTGTGACTGGTTTTGACCAATTTGTGTGTGTGTGTGTGTGTGTGTGTGTGTGTGTGTGAGAGAGAGAGAGAGAGAGAGAGAGAGAGAGAGAGAGAGAGGTGGAAATTTACTTCTTCGAGGTGATCCAGATATCAACCCAGGGAGACTGGGCTTCACCCATAAAACTATTTTCACACCAGAGTGAATTTATTAACAGTCCCATCCTACCCGTTCTGTAGTCCTATTTGATGATCAGTCTGAAGCGCAGTCTTGATGAGGGAAAGTTCTAAATATGGTTGTAACAGAACACCTAAATTTCAGCTGGTGGATGTTTCCTCACTTCTGGGTCATTCTCACCCTTCAGTTTAAGCGCCTGTCGATTGGAAAAGAAGTTTCTTTGGGTTAGAGAAAAGGTAAGAGAACGACCCATGTTGAGAGTTAGTAGCCAGGCAATTGTTTTGCTCAGTTTCAAATTTAACAGACAGAACACCCTCGTCGCTAAGCCATAGCCTTGACCCCGATGTGATCTGAACACACAACCTTCTGATCTGGAGTCAGATGCCTCCCGTTGCACCACGAGGCCACGGGAGGAAAGCTCTCTTTGTGCTTTAGAAGGATGTTAATTTCAGCAGTTATCAGATGCAGTGACCAGTATTTGTTTCTTACTTTTTTTTTTTTTTTTTAATGGTTTGGGATTGCCTTGGGGTTCTTTGCCCCTTTGTAACGCGGCTATTAATGCAAAGCAAAATGTATAAGTACACCAAGAGGCGAGGAGCAGAAGGCGCCGGGCTTGGGAATAAACGTACTGTAGTTCAGGAAAACCCACCTCCCAGGGGTTATGGGGTCTCTTAGGGAGCAACGTTTACAAAGAGACCTTGGAAAAATGCAAAGGGCGGCTCAGCGGGAAGACTGGAGCAGGGCCATCGGGGGTCGGGTTCGCTCTCTAGCCCTCTGGCACACGGATTTGCAGGAGGGCCACACCTACGAAGGGAGGCTATGTCCTTCTATCAAAAAGAGCCCTTAATAGTTTCCTTTGGGGGAGGGAGGCTTTTTTTTTTATTTTTTGAGTTGGAGTCTCACTCTGTCACCCAGACTGGAGTGCAGTGGCTGCTCCAGGCCACCGCAGCCTCGACCTGCTGGGCTCCGGTGATCCTTCCGCTTCAGTCTTCCGAGTAGCTGGAATTACAGGCGCGTGCTATCACGCCCGGCTAATTTTTTGATTTATTGTAGAGATGAGGTCTCAACAAGTTGCCCAGCCGGGTCTCGAACCCGCGGGCTCAGGCAATCCACTCACCTCAGCCTCC
>NW_007246875.1:276259-278390 GCF_000164805.1 Carlito syrichta
GAGCCCGGCTGGCTTTTTTTTTTTTTTTTTTGATTGCACATATTCTTTGTAGAAATTACATCGGATTGTTTTTTTCTTAATTTTACAGTAAGAAGTGTTAGGCCGGGTGCAGTGGCTCACGCCTGTAATCCCAGCATTTTCAGAGGCCAAGGCGGAAGGATTGCTTGAGCCCGGGAGTTGGAGACCAGCCTGGGCAACACGGTGAGATTTGGTCTGTCAAAAAAGAAAAAAATTACCTGGAAGGATCTCCTGAGCTCAGGTGGTCTAGGTTGCTGCGTGCCATGACTGTGCCACTGCACTCCAGCCTGGGTGCCAGAGTGAGGATCCTCCCTCCCCTGGCGACTCAAAACAAGCAAACAAAAGAGAACAAAACAAAAACAGACCAAGTGTTAAGCGCTGACAGACACATTACGTGTTACGGACACTCTTCACGTGTTGCCACCTGATGCGACCTCGCAGGTGAAAGAAGGAGGGGCAGGGAGAGGACATCCTTTTTGTCGGGATGTTGGACTGACCCTCGTTAATACCATGTCAGTGTCAGCGCTATGTATATTCTTGCATTCGCCCTGCTGTGAAACTGATCTCCAGAATGCATCTTGCAAACTGAAACTGTCCACATGTAACGCACCAACTCCCCTTCTGGCCTCCCTCCCACCCCTCAGCTCCTTGCCTTCAGTATTCTACTTTCTGTCCCTGTGAATGCGTCTATTCTGGGGACCTCGTGCAGGGGGAATCCTAAGGTATTTGTCTATTGGTGACAAGTGGCATACTGAAGAAATGACAAAATGAAACGGTAGAACTTGAAGATGCTGGAACGTGGTCGTCAACCAAGCAGGTCCTTTAGAAGTGAGACTGGACGCGATCGAAAGTTTTCAAGGAGTGGACACGGCTCGTGCCTGTCATCCCAGGACTCTGTGAGGCGGAGGCGAGAGGATGGCCTGAGCCCGGGGCTCTGAGACCAGCCTGGGTGACTCGGTGAGCCCTCGTCTCGACAATAAAAGTAAAAAAATCAGCCAGGCGTGGCGGTGTGCACCTGTAGTTCCGTCTACCTGGAAGGCTGAAGCAGAAGGCCTCTGCGCTCCCGCCTGGGGGACAGTGAGACTCTGATTTTAAAAAAAAAAAAAAAAATGAAATTAGGGTTTGGCCGTTCCACCAAGAGGTTGGACACATTTCCTAAAATCACGTGGTGGGGGGAAAAGCCGCACAGTCTGTGTCTACTGTTTTATTGGACGGGGGCAAGATGAGTCGGCTCTCACCGAAGAGATTTTTCTCTCTCAGAGAATGGTGAGGCAAGATTGGGAAGTCAAAGGAGAACAGAGGCTACTTCTTTGTCACCCTGCAACTCGAAGCTCTTCTGCCAAGATGACTTCGAGAATGAAAGAAGACGTGGCCCGCTTTCCACTTTAAATTTTTATGTTCAGTATGTTGGGTACCGGAGGGTGCAGGAAGCGACCAGAGGGGCGGCTCCCAAAATGGCGCCGATTCGCGAATTTCCAACCTGCAGCCTCCCCTCTCCTCCCCTCCCCTCCCCTCCTCTCCTCACATTTAACTGAAACCCTTGTGACCGTTCAGCTTTCCTGAAGAGGAAATGGAGAAACAGAGGACACGCAAATTGCCCAAAGGGACTCATCTAGGGAGTGACAGACCTAGTGACAGATCTAGCTGGAGCCCTCCCGGCTGGCCCCCAAAGCCAGCTTAGGCAGGCCCTGGAGTCACACCCTGGAGTGAACACGCCCTGTCAAGGTTCGCGGGGGTCGGCTCTCCTGGGAGACGCTTGGAGGGTGAAGATTTCGATCGCCTCCGGGACATCAAGGGAGACCAGCCCTGGGACCCTCCTCAGGGTGGAGCGGAGGCGCACTCCAGCGAGTCCGCCGCAGAACAGGTCTTCCGCTCTTGTGGACAGACACGGATGTAGATGAGTTTTCATCCGTCTCCCAGATCGTTTTCGTTCTAGTTTTTTGAAATATGAAGACGAGGAAGCCGGGCTCGGTGGCTCAGCCTGTCATCCCCGCGCTCTGGGAGGCCGAGGTGAGTGGGTGGCCTGAGCCCGCGCGGGTTCGAGACCCGTCTGGGCGGCTTGGCGAGACCTCAGCTCTACAATCTTAAAAAAAAAAAAACAATGAGCCGGGCG